>NC_142033.1:13858004-14011575 GCF_982192425.1 Myodes glareolus | reverse complement strand
GGTGGTCTCATGATGTCCCATGATGCGATTTCTAGGTGTTTTGTGTCATGAACAAAGTGTCAAGAAAGACACATACTAGTGAGGAAGTCGAATTTCTTTTTGTTGATACAGAAACACAAAAATTTAAAAACTAAGGAATTTTATAGAGGATCCCTGTCTGGAAAAGCAAAAACAACAACAACAAAAGTTAGAAATTAGAACAGCTGGGAAACGTGCATAGGACTGAAATCAGCCCTCTGAATGTGGGTGACAGTTTTGTGTGGCTTGGGCAGTTTGTGGGGCCACTGGTAGCAGGATGAACATTTATCCCTGGTGCATGAACTGCCTCTTTGGAGCTGATTCCCTATGGAGGGATATCTTGCTCAACCTAGAGAGTGGGAGAGGGTCTTGTTCCTGCCTTAATGTTATATGAGATTTGTTGTATCCCAATGGGCAGCCTTACCCTACCTGAGGAGCAGATAGGTACCGCGCCAGCATCGGCGGAGGGTGTCCAGGCTGAATGAAACCCACCACAGAGCACGAGGTTAAGGTGAAACAGCAGCTTGTTTATTGTTCAGCTGGGGCTAGCTTTTATACCATGGCACCAAATGGGGAGGGGGCTGCGAAGGGATTGTCACATGACCCAAGGAGGGACTCTCACCTGACCCCAGTAGGGGTCAAGGACTGATCACGTGCATTCAACCTTCACCTGTCTTCAGTAGGGACTGTCACCTGACCCCAGCAGGGATCAAGGAATAATCACGTGCACTCAAACTTCCTCATCCAACTCCAGGAGCAGAGGGAAGTTCTGATTCTTTGCAGATAAGCACCTCAAATGTGGGCAGGGAAATATAACTCGGGGTAGCAATTCCCACAGATAGGGGATGTGATGTGGGGGATTTGAAAGGATTGAGGGGAGGGAGTGTGGGGAAACTGGCATTGGGATGTAAGATAATAAAAAAAGATTCTTTTAAAAAAAGAAAATAAAAAAATCACATAAAAATAAAAAATGTAGAGAAAAAAAATCTTATCATGGACATTGCTGTGCAACTATGAAAGTCACACTGTAACGAGATTTTTCCACACCTCTCTACTTGCAAGTATTCATTGCAGTGTGTCCTTTGTCTGGTTTGAGGTCCTGGTCTTCACTACACGTTTGATTCTGGGCTCCCACTAGGACTCTTCCTGGACATCCTGCTGACATCCTTTGTTGTGGAGATCCTGCAGCTTTGGATACTGCTATCCCAGAGGACCTAGGCTCAATTCCCAGAACTCATATGGTAGCTCACAACTGCATGTAACTCCAGTGTCAGGGGATCTGACATCTTCACACGGCTGAACATAAAGTAAGAAAGAGAAAACTATGTGCTGTTAAACTACGAGCCGTCTCTCTCCATCTATTGGTAGTTGGTTTTTTGTTTTTGTTTTTTCTGAAACTGTGTTTCTCTGTAGCTTTGGAGCCTGTCCTGGAACTTTTTTTTTTTTTTTTTAGACCAGTTTTTGTAGACCAGGCTGGCCTCGAACTCAGAGATCCACCTGCCTCTGCCTTCCAATTGCTGGGATTAAAGGCATGCGCCACCACTGTCTGGCTATGGGTTGCTATTTAAAGGAAATATCTTACACTGTACTCTAGGCTGGCCTACATGTCCATAAGAGGCCTACACTGGCTGATAACTTGATCCACCTATGCCAGACTCTGAAATGCTGACACTACTGCTCTTAATCTGTAGATCTTCACGTCTGCCCAGAACATTGTTAGTTGAGGAGTCCTTACATTTAGATATTTTATGGAATTTGGAGAACAGGGACAACATTTAAGCAAAGTACATTTGTTCTATGTATTCAATAATTATTCCAATGAAGAATTTAACAGAGCAATAATAAATTATTTCATTGATTTCTTACTGTATAGGAAAGCTAATGTCTAGGCCTAGGGAGATTTTTTTTTTACAAGTATATCAGGAAGAGACCACAAGTGAAGACACAAAATACAATAAAATACAATTCCTTTTTAAAATAAATGTTTTAGACCAGTAGAGACATATTTATTGAACACCTTTATACACACTATGGCTACTTCAGAGTTTGAGAGTCCATAGGATCACATCCCTCCAGACACGGGGCGAGCAAGCTGGACATGGCGGCTCACTGTGGTACTATCAGGGAGGCAAGAAAACAATCAAGAACTCAAGCCAGCCTAGAGTACATGAGGCTATCAAACAAAAAGAAAATTTCATATGTGGAAGAAAAATAAAGATTACAAACCCTATTCCCTTTGCCCCATGTTGCCTTCTTTCCTTCAGCCATGTCTGATAGAGCCACTGTGCCCCGTGGCCTGAGTACACAGGATGTTGATCCTCTGTGGTCCCTACACAACCTTCACAGGAAGTATCTGCACTGCTCCCTTAAGTTGGAATTTTGATGCACATAACTGAAGAACCACACAAAAGGCAAGTGACTAACTCACAAGCCAAGGACAAGACAAGAGAAGTGTCACCAAAGCTTTCTCTTTATTGTTGCCAATGTGACCTGGATCCCTGCTTCACTCACCAAATACTGGAGATTTTCCATTCCTGAGTCACTGCACCCTCCTGAACCTGAACCTGAACCTGACAGTGAGGTTAATAACTGAAAAAGACCCCAGAGCGAGAGCATCCAGGATTGCAGGTGCAGGACTTCAAAGAACCCTTAAATCCAGCAGAAGTGATGCACTTAGGAACTCAAAGAGACTGTGGCGGGCATGAACAGGAACTGCAATGGTCACCACCTGGGGGCTGGTATTAAGAGAAGTAGACGGAAAGTCGCATTGTCCCTAACCCAAAAGCTATCTCTACTTGATAAGGATCATAAATGAAAAATTAGTTCAATCGAATGGAGTCTCCCTAGGGATGCAAACGACTCTTAAGGACAGGTTCGTGACCTGCGGTAGAAGGTGGGACAAAAGAAACCATGGCAACTTTGGAGATTCTTATTCTCATAAGGTTTAGTTAGGCCATGTGTATACACACACACACACACACACACACACACACACACACACACACACACAAACACAGACACCACTGGTCCTTTGCTTATGTGTTATGGCTACCAAATTTGTTTTTTTTTTGGGATTCCTATGTGTGTGAACATGTCTTGCATCTCTATGTGTTCCTTGTGTGTTTTTTGTTTGGCTCTTTTCCTCTGTTTGTTATTTATGTTGTCCTATTCCAATTTGGGATTTTTGCTTTGTTTGTTTTTTTGGGGGCGGGTTCTCCATCTAATAACCTTGACCTCCCCAGAACTCACTTTGTAAACCAAGCTGACCTTGAAGTCACAGAGATCTGCAAACCCCTGCCTCCAGGGTTCTGGGATTAAAGGCGGGCACCCCCCCCCCCCCCACACACACACACAAGCTCAGCTGCTTCTTATCATTCTTTAGGTGTGGTTTGTTTTGTTAGTAAAGACAGAGAATGGGTTTGGATGGGAAGGAAGGTGGGGAGGATCTTACAGGAGTTTGGGGAGGGTAAGCCATAACAGAACATATTGTCTGAAAGAAAATATTTCCTCAGAGACACACGGGACTATCAAAGAAAAGCTCTAGGAAAAGCTGGCAGGAAAAGCACAGGTCCAGAGATTTCTGTCTTCTGGCATTGGCTCCTAGTACTGCTCCATGGAGAAGTGGAGTTTCCTTACGCAGTTAGTCTAGGCTAGCCTCGGGATTTTGACAGTCCTTCTTCAGTCTCTTAAAACTTGCACCATAGCCCTGGATCGACACTCAGCATTTTCATTTGCAAGAGGAATGCATTTGCTCATCGTTGCATTGGTGCTCAGGGAGTGCATGCTGAGACAGGATTACAAACTGCAGCAGTTTCTCTCAGCAAACCTTGTATGTCCTAGTCTTGAAGTCAGGCTTCCTACTCAGCCATCTTTTCCTTTAAATTTGTTTTTTTTTTTTTTAATTTTGTTTGGTTTTTAGTTTTCAAAAGAAGACCTCTCTGTAGCCCCTGCTTTCCTTGAATTTACTCTGTAGACCAGGCTGGCCTCCAACCAAGATCCACCTAACTCTGCCTCCTGGGAACTGTATTCAGCCACTACCCTGCTTAAAATAATTTTTAAGACAGGTCCTTAGATTGTATGCCTGGCTGGTTTGGAATTGACTACATCAGGCTAGTATTGAAGTCACTGAGACTCAACTCCCTCTGCCTCCCAACTGTGGGGTTTAAAGGCATGTGACATTTTCCCAGGGTACTGATCTTGTTATGCCCAGATTGTGGAGTTTCCCCAAAAACCAACAAGGAGGCTGAGTCCTGTGTCTAAAAGCAAAAAGCCTTTATTCTTATTCAAGTTCTGAAAGACCTGGATAAATTCAGATCCCTCTAGTTGGAAGAGAAGAGCCAAAAATCTAGGATTAGCCGGTTCAGTGACTCTGTTTCAGGAACAGTTAGTGATGGGAAGAGGACTCAGTGTATGCTGGGCAGCTCTCTATGAACTGAGTGCATCCCCAATACCCTGAGCACCTTATTAATGTATGCATTCTCCTGCCTCACCCTTTTGAGTAGCTGCTATTTCAGTTTATTGACAGAGCATCCAGTTCAGGCCTTGAGCTCCTGAACATATGCCTGACTGACTAGGTCTTTTCCAAGGTCCATTGTGAAGACATTTTTGAATTATTTTTATGACTGCTATCAACAATATATTAAATCCCAAATTAACTCAAACCCAGATTGACTTTGGTCACATGAATCAAATTGAGCAAGGTTTGGTGATTAACAAGTGGAATATTTGTGTTTATCTAAGACTTTTGAGGGGCAGTGGTGGGGGGGTGTTTTCTCAAGGAGTTCTGATTCAAATCAATAATATGATTGGATGTTTTCTGGAGAATTAAAATGACAGAGATTGAACCATCCAATCAAGCTGCAGTGTTGTGTTGGAAGGTGGAATTGAAATAGGGAAGTTGGGCAGAAAGGTGTATAAAGGCTTCTAGAGGAGCTGGTGGTGTTGACTCACACCTGTAATCCCAGCACTTGTGAGACGTGGGCAGGCAGTTCTCTTTGAGTTCAAGGATAGCCTCATCTATGGAGAGTTCCTAAAACCAAAATTAAAAAACCAACCAACCAACCAAACAAAAGGCTTCAGGAGATCCACCGGACATACTCAGAGACCTGAGCCTGGAGAAACTGCCTGGCTCATCTCGGATAAAGAGACCGACCTGTCGTCAGTGCTCAGAACTGGTGAGTAGATGTCTGTCCTCTGTTGACTCCTGTAGTTTGATATCAGGACCTTCAGACCGAAAAAGGACTGGAAACTTTTATTTCTGTTCCATCGTCAGATGAACACATTGGTTCTGGATGAAGTTTTACCTTCATCTCAGATGTCGATCTACGATAGCTTCCGGATTTCACTATGGTTGATTGTTTTGAGCCAAGGGCTTCCTATGTTGTTCAATCAAGTTGCCCTAGAACTGTCTCTGTAGTTCTGGCTAGGCTGGAAATGAAGATCCTTCTCTCTCCGGGCACTGAGGTTACCAGCACATTCCCTCATACTGTGGCGCATTCAAATGATTGCTTTTTTTTTTTATTTGTTTCCTTCCTTCCTTCCTTCCTTCCTTCCTTCCTTCCTTCCTTCCTTCCTTCCTTCCTTCCTTTCTTTCTTGTTTTTTTGGTTTTTCGAGACAAGGTTTTTCTGTAGCTTTGGAGCCTGTCCTGGAACTAGCTCTTGTAGACCAGGCTGACCTTGAGCTCACAGAGACCCTCCTGCCTCTGACTCCTGAATGCTGGGATTAAAGGCGTGTGCCACCACTGCACACAGCTCAAATGATTGCTTTTACTTTTGTGGAATAAGAGCACTTGTAGACCTGTGGATCACACATATCTTTGATTCCTGGGAAATTCTTCTGCTTGAGACTCACAGCAGCAGGAACTGCAATTGCACCTTCAGTCTTGACTCGGGCTTTAGTTTGCATCCTTATCAAAGAGCTATGCTGTTTTGGATGTGGTCTGGCTCTGACACAGGGTGGCCAGAAAACTGGAGGAACCCACGGCCATCCTCCTCCTTGGTAGGAATTAAAGTAAACGTTGAACACAATACAAGGGTCTTTGTTGTTGTTGTTGTAACAAGGGTCACACAAGGTATTTTGAGGTTTTGCACATTCAGGGGCTAGCGAGGCTCCCGTGTTGCTAGAGAGGAAGTCTGGCTTTACACCACCCGAGAGGACAATGGGTGAAGTTGATGTTTCTGCCATTGCTGGGGAAATAAGTTCTAACCTTGAGTGGTTACTGTGTTGCGTGAGGGAGGTTTCTCAACTTTATCCTGAAAGTATGTTTTTCCCTCAGTGGTTGCTCAGGAGCCTTCTGCCTGAAGACCCTTCATGATGAGTGTTCAGACCCCACCCACACTCATGCAGCTGGCAAGGCAGGCTCTGCTGAGGAGTGAGGCCTTGGCCATCTCTGCTCTGGAGAAACTGCCCATGGAGCTCTTCCCAGGTCTCTTCAAGGATGCCGTCCATGCCAGACACACTAGGGTTGTGACGGCAATGGTGGAAGCCTGGCCTTTCCCCTGCCTTCCTGTGGGGACTTTGATGAAGACTCCCAACATGGAAATCTTCGTGGCTGTGCTCCATGGCATAGACATGCATCTGGACACAAGGTTTCGTAAGCAATAACCCAGTGTGGGAGCCTGAAGCACATGGGGCACACTGAAGAGTCTGTGGGATTGGAATAAGGGCCCATACCTGGGTCAGAGGCTTCTGCTGGGATCATCATGCTGGGGTGCAGGGGTCATGAAAGCTGTTGTTTGCTTGTAGTAAGGACAGTTGAGTATGGATTAGAGCTTAGAGTAGGTTTAGCCAGTGTGGAATGCATCTCTCCCTGGCATCCCACAAACACTAACAATGGGACTCAGTAGATATTAGTGGATGAAAAGTAGCCAGGTCTGCATATGCAGTTCAGGGAAAATGTCCATAGCACACGTGAGTTCCTATGCTGGACACGCGGTGCTGAAGAGGCACACACCTTTCCAGGAGGGAAGAGCTGCCATTAGGGATGTGTAGTGAAAGCTGGCTGAGTGTTGGACTGTCATGTCTGCTGACACTTTACACGTTTTACCCGCAGGAGGGAGAATCTTCAGGTGCTCGACCTGAGGCAAGTGCCCTATGACTTCTGGAGAATACAGACCGGAGCAGAGGAAGGGGACGGCCCTGCAGAGACTGTGGGAGAGAAGCAAGTTGTCAAGGTCCTTTCCAGATTTGCACTGAGCGGGCATCTGACAATCATGGCTGACCTCGGCCTTTGGCCCAGCGTTAGGGAAGAAGAAGCATACCTCTTGTATTGGGTCATGCAGAGAAAAGGCTCCGTACAGCTCTGCTGTACGAATCTGAAGATCTGGCCTCTGCCTGTATGGACTCTAAAAAAGTTCTTTAATTTCCAGCCACAGCACATTGAGGAGCTGGAACTGAGCGTGGGGTGGGATTTATCCACACTGGCCCATTTTGCTCCCTGCCTTGGGCAGATGAGAAATCTTCACAAACTCTCCCTGACTCACGTCTTCAAGACCACTTGGGAAATTTGCAACAGGCTAGCAGACAGAGACGAGAAATGTGTCAGCCAGTTCACTTCCCAGTTCTCCAACCTCAACTGTCTGCAGCATCTATCCATAAATTGGATCTACTTTCTGAGAGACCGCATGGAACAGTTACTCAGGTAAACAAGGTGGAGAGCTGGGTCAGCTACCAGAGCAAATCTTTCTCTTTCACTTGAAGGGGTAGTGGGTGCATGGTGCCTGCCAGTCACTGGGAACAATTATGGAGAGAGTTGTGGGTGTGACTTGATTCAGTAGACTCCTGTGTAGCACCCGGGCACACTCATTGTTCATATAGTCCCTTTGTCTGTTCCTAGGTGCCTGACAGCCCCCTTGGAGACTCTCACCATCACTGGCTTCCATCTGTCACAGCGCGACTTGAATTACTTCCCCTTGTGTCACAACCTCTGTCAGCTAAAACAGCTGGACATGAGTGGTGTGGTATTATTGCCCTTAGATCCCATGCCTCTCCAAGTCCTGTTACAGAATGTGGCAGACACTCTGCAGTCCCTGGACTTGCAGGGCTGTAGGATGAAGGACTCTCACCTCACTCACCTCATCCCTGCCCTCAGCCAGTGCTCACAGCTCACTAAGTTAAACTTGTATGACAATGACTTCTCCATGCCCATCCTGAAGGACCTTTTGTACCACACGGTCAACTTGAGGAAGTTGAGTGTGGAACAGTACCCTGCCCCTCTGCAGTGCTATGATGAGTCAGGTTGCATCTCTGTAGAGAGATTTTCCCATCTTTGCCATGAACTCATGGATATACTCAGAGCCAGAAGGCAGCCTGAGGGTATCTCCTTTGCTACCCGTACCTGCCATAAATGTGCTGCACGCTCTGTGTATGACCTGGTACCCAGACTTTGTTTTTGCTTGCCATAAGTAGAGAACATGACTTATGATTTGAACACATGGAAGGCTTGGGGCACATCTCTCACCTGGGGTCTCAGGGCTCATGGCATCAGACACTGCAAACATGACTTGGATCAGAATGATGTGCAGTGAGGTGGACCCTGCAGGGAGAACAATGGGACAGTGGGGACAGCTAGAGTCCTGTGGCGTCAGAAGACAAATTTGTGTTTCTATGTGGCTTCTGTTGGTGAAACAGTGGCTTTTTCTTTCACCTGCAATCCTGGATGCTCTCCCTCTGGGGTCTTATTCAGTTATTAACCTCATTGCCAAGTTCAGGGTCAGTGACTCAGGAATGGAAAATCTCTAGGATCTGGTGAGTGAAATTTTCTTTTTATTTGATAGCCTCATGTACTCTAGGCTGGCTTGAATTGTTGAGTTTTATTTCTTGCCTCACTGATAGTACCACAGTGAGCCGCCATGTCCAGCTTGCTTGCCCTGTGTCTGGAGGGCTGTGTTCCTATGGACTCTCAAACTCTGAAGTAGCCATAGTGTGTATAAAGGTGTTCAATAAATATGTCTCTACTGGCCTAAAACATTCACTTTAAAAAAGAATTGTATTTTATGTTGTCACTTGTCTCTGTGCTGATTCATTTTTTAAGGTACTCTCCTTAGGTCTAGATTTTAGCTTTTCTCTATAGTAAGATATCAATGAAATAACTTAATATTGCTCTGTTCTATACCTCATTGAAATAATTATTGAATACATAGAACAAGGGTTCTTTGTTTGAATGTTATTCCTGTTCTCTAAATTGCATAAAATATCCAAATGTAAGGATTCCTTACCGCGTCTGCAAGGTCTGGAACCACGAGTCTCGGCGGAGGGTGTCCAGGTTGAATGAAATCCACAGAGCAGGAGGTTGAGGTGAAACAGCAGCTCGTTTATTGGTCTGCTGGGGCTAGCTTTTATACCATGGCACCAAATGGGGAGGGGGCTGCAAAGAGACTGTCACCTGACCCAAGGAGGAACTCTCACCTGACCCCAGTAGGGGCCAAGGACTGATCACCTTCACCTGTCCCCAGTAGGGACTGTCACCTGACCCCAGCAGGGATCAAGGAATAATCATGTGCACTCAAACTTCCTCATCCAACTCCAGGAGCAGAGGGAAGTTCTGATTCTTTGCAGATAAGCACCTCAAATGTGGGCAGGGAAATATAACTCAGGGTAGCAATTCCCACAATTCCTCAGCTAATAATGTCTGGGCAGACGTAAAGATCTACAGATTGAGAGCAGTAGTGTCAGCATTTCAGAGCCTGGCATAGGTGAATCAAGTTATCAGCCAGTGTGGGCCTCTTATGGACGTGTAGGCCAGCCTAGCATACAGCGTAAGATATTTCCTTTAAATAGCAGCCCATGGCCAGACAGTGGTGGTGCATGCCTTTAATCCCAGCAGTTGGAAGGCAGAGGCAAGTAGATCTCTGAGTTTGAGGTCAGTCTGGTCTATAAAAGCTAGTTCCAGGACAGTCTCCAAAGCTATAGAAAAACCCTGTTTGAAAAAAAGGCACAAGCAAAAAACAAACAAAAAAACCAAAAAGGAGAAACTACCAATAGATGGAGATAGCTCATAGTTTAATAGCACATAGTAGATTTTTTTTTTAAAAAACAAAAACAAATATTCTGCAGGATTCTCTTCATTATTTTATGTGCAGCGGTGTGACGATGTCAGATCCCCTGAAACTGGAGTTTCATGCAGTTGTGAGCTACCACAACTGGGAACTGAACCCAGGTCCTCTGGAATAGCAGCTACTTCTCTTAACCAATGGGCCATTTCTCCAGCTCCTAGCACATGCAGAGTCTTTAGGAGGACCCAAGTTTGGAGTCTGTGGTTTTCAAATGGCTCTGAAAAGGAGGCTTCAGGTGATAGGACTGTTGACACATATGGGGTCCTACTTTCATATCCACAAATCCACACAATCAGCACACACATATACAGCTAATCTTAAAAATTAGTCTTCAAATCGAAAACCCGGTTTCACAAAGAAATAAGAAAATTGAACTGGCCAATTAAAATGGAGATGCTGTTTGTAGCTCTCACATTCACCCCCAGCACCACACAGTGAAGAGGAGGCAGTTGTCAGGTGTGTGAGTTGAGCTGAATCGTTGAACAATAGTTTGTCCTGGGGTCCAGGGTTTGAGCTCCTGCAGTGTGGATGAGTGAGGAGATATCAGGAGTTGTCAGTGTAAAAGGCACTTGTGGAAGGGAGCTGAACCTGTTAGCGGAGTTTGGGTGAGCCAGACTTGAAACCGAGCATTGAAGAGCTGTCCCTGTCACCCATCGGCTAGTGGTGGCTCGGGTAGAGGAGAATTTCCCCCTCTGCCCAACAATGCCTGAGGCATGTGGGAGACCTGGTGCTGTGGTCATCAGTATGGAGAGCCATCCACACCAGGTGTAACACCCAGAACAGTAGGCCCTGTACCAGACCAGGGCTGTATAACAGCCAACCTAGTGAGTGTAGATGTTAGATAGCAAGCCCCAAAACTGACCACAGGAGAGCTGTCCCTATTTTCCATCTTTTTTCTGGTGACATGCGCAAGGGAGAAATGCCCTCTTTCTAATCCAAGCCCCAACCCATCAATGCCGAGGTAGGTGGGAGAGCTGACCTTGTGGTCATAAGAGTGGGAGAGCTATCCCTGATCCCCACCAGGGGCAACACTTGAAATCAGCCCCTCACCTCGCCAGGGCAGCACGACAGAGCCAACCCTGTTAGCGGAGGTGTGAGTGAGCCAGACTTGAAATTGTGAGCATGGGAGAGCTGTCCCCATCTTCTATCTGATGAACCAACCCTACAGTTGCACATACCCAAACCCAGGGTTGAGTACAACTTGGCCTGCTCCAACATCTACTCTGTCTATGATCTGTTGGAGCACATGAAGGGACCTGACCATTAGAACGGAAGCTGCAGGATCTCCCCAAGAAAGGATGTCAGCAGGGTGTCCAGTATGAGTCCTAGTGGGAGCCCAGAACCAAAGGCATAGTGATGGCCAGAAACCTCAAACCAGACAAATGACTCTTTGCAATGAATACTTGTAAGAAGTGATGTGTGGAGAAATCGGGTTACAGTGTGGCTTTCATAGTTGCACTACAATGTGCATGATGAGATTTTTCCTCTTCATCTTTTATTTTTAAGAGATTTTTAAATTTCATTTTTTAAAACATTCTTTTTTTTAAATCTTAAATATCAATGCCATTTCCCCTATCTTCCCTCCCCCCGATCCTCCCACATCCCCCACATCACGCCCCCATTTGCTCCTTAGATAGGGTAAGGCTTCCCATGAGAGTCAACAAGTCTCCTAAAACATTGAGGCAGGAACGAGACCTTTTTTGTTTTTTTTCTACACAGGGCTCCTCTATAAAATTCCTTAGTTTTTAATTTTTCCCGTTTCATTTTCTTCCTTTTTACTCTAGAATTTCATTTTATTTGGGGTGCATGTAGGATCTGTGGGCAGATGTGAAGGGCCGCATTAGGATGAACAAATAGGATCAAGATACAAGATGTGAAAAACACAGAATAATAAGTAAATAAAAAATGATGGATATGTAGTCACAAGGAATCAAGCGTCTATTTTGCATAAAAACCCATTCTCTATCATCTTTAAAGCTTATGTTGCAGATATATTGTTTTGTGTGTATGTGTGTTTGTTAAGACCAATAAGAACTCATGCAACAATACGATGCCAAGTGAATTCTGCCAAAACTTTTTTTCCAGCAAGGGTGATTTTAAGAATACTTCTCAAATGGTACTATCATGGCAACCACTTCTTTTCATGTTTTATTTCTTCCCTGAGTATACTTGTCACAAAATCTTACAATTAATTGTTTTAAGGAAGTCAACAATGACCAATACTGAAGCCATGGACATATATTTTAATAATCATACAGATTGGATGAAAGCGTGATACAAACTTATTTTGTGGCTGTTACCATTTCCATCACAAGCGTTTGGCAAAGTGTCTACCCACCCCAAGCATTGGCACATCCGGGATCCAAGGCCACACATGTGACATCAAGCATTCAGGCAACTTACATAGCCACCCAGGGCCTCAAGCCCTACCTGATCTACATACAGCATGGTAATGAGATCTACGCATGCCAAGGCTACTAATGGTACATTCTGCAGGGTCTTAAAAAGCTGTCACTGTCACTGAAACACGTTGGGAAAAATAAAGAGACCAGACTCTGTTTGAATGTCTGAAGACATGGCTATCAACCCCTCAGCATCTTAGCTGTAGTGAGAGTCAGGAGAAGATACAGTTCAGGGTTCATGGGCAGGAAAATTGCTGATTGGTAGCTCTGCTAGCAACACTAGAACCAAAGAACACATATTCCCAGCCTAGGCCACTTATTAGTCCCCCTGGCCCTGGCTGTGGCCAGCAGCCTGCCCTCCACTCAGTGGTCCAGATGATGCAGGTACTGAGTAAAAACCCTGAAGTACAGGTACCAGCCATGGCTGTAATGTTTGTGTTGTGAATAAATGGTCTTTTCATGACTTTCTAGGAAACTCAAAGTGGAAATTTTCCCTTAAGACTAGCCAGAAATCATCAGTTTTGAGCCTTTTTCAAATGTCTTGAGACAATGAGAACTGCATCTCCATGTAGAAGCCTTTTCTGAGAGATGTGAACAATATTACTTTCCCTGTACACACCTCTTTCTCCCTGGAGGAAAGGAGACAACCGTCCAACAAGGCTGCCCCTCCAGACAACAAAGGATGCAGAGTTCCAAGCTAAGTGGGGCTGCCTCACCTACTAGGGTCACAGAGAGAAGCACTGAATGGAAGGACAAATGGACAGCCGAACACGGCAACCAAAATTTGTGATCCCAGGAAAACTAGGCCCGGATTTTCTGAGGGAAAGACTCCATTGTGAAGCTGTGTAGTGAGCCAATGTGGTTACTACTTACTGTCTTCACTAAAAAGAGTAACCCAGTGCAGGACACAGAGGCAACCGACTGGACGTTGTCACACCACAACAGGCACTACCCAGGGTACACTGCTCTCACCCCAGCCCGACCCTCTTACCCTGAAACTGTCTGACATATACAAGGCACCCTGCTGCTACTACCCACTCAATGGACTCGTCAAGTCCATTGGAAAACTAAGATTTTTTATTTTGCGTTTTTGTTCATACAGACACCACTACTTAGCATATAAGAGACTTTATTTTCATAGTATTTACAAACGCGTTATTGTCAATCTCTATTTTTACACTGAGGTGACACCTTTTCCCTCTCACCCCACCACACCACCCCTGAAAAAGAGAACCCCTGTTGCAAATGGCAGGTGCAGTGAGGTGAGAGCAAAAGGCAGCTGCGTGCACAGGAGAGGATGCTGAGCCTCCTGCTCATGTTTCCAGTACTCTCCATCTTCTGACAGCCTTCTCAGGGTCAGGAACTCAGTGAGACTTCCAAGTCCAGTCCTTTACATCCCATTGTTGATGAGTCTGTCATAATGGTATATCGGGGTTAAAATGAATAAACAAAAAAGGAAAGGGACTTCCTGTTATCTCATGCAGTTGCCCATCATAGCCTCCTGATAGACAGTATGCCAGGTGAGGAGACAGGTGGTAACAGCGCGCTGCCCCTCAGTGGAATAGCTGCAGGTAGGTAGCTGGCTGGTGGCAAAACCAAACCTCGAAGACGGCGAGGAAGGGCTACATGAATGGGTGGCCGGCACAGAGGTGGTGGTGGTAAATTGGGGATGTTGGGAGGGAGAAGGCGAGGGTAGCCAGTGATAAGGGGAGGAATGGTGGGTGTCAGGAAGGAAGCTGGGGGTGGAAAAACAGGAGGTGGAGGTAAGTTGGGGGAGTAGACATGGGGCTGGTGGGGAAGGTGAGCATGTAGGCCATAGGCTGGGCACAGGGCATCTTCGGAGGAACGATTGGTTTTCATCATGGATTTCAGGTTCTGGTAGCCCTGTCCAGACATGAAGGAGCTGGTGCTAGACATCCCAGTCATGTAGCTGTAGGGCAGTGGCTGTGGAGGCCCCAATGATGGTGGTTGGTGCACCGTGGCCGGGTGGGCTGGAGGAGGAAGCTGGAATTTGAGGAGGTCACTTGCTGCTACTGGGCCACCTGCATCAGCATCACCTGATGCAGGATTGATGAGAAACTTCCAGTCTGGAGGCAATGCTAAGGGAGTGGTCTCAAGTCTGGGAATTTTAGGTGGTGGTGCTGTGGCTTCCTTCTCTTCCTCGGGATAATCCACCATGGCGTGCTTAGCCTGTCTTGGAGGACTGGGCTGTGGGTTATTTCCTTGGGCTGCTGTGCTTGATCCTGGTGCTGTGGCTTCAGCTGGGCCAATTGCTGTGGGTACTTCTGCTGGAGCTCTGCTGCCTTGGAGCCTTGAAATGGGTGTTCCAAGTTTTCTGCTGGGGCTGACGGGCTTGAATTCTCTTTGTTCACCTTCAATTATTGAAGTAGCCTTCTTCTTCCCAAAATGGCATCTGGAATACAAAAATCCTCTGAAGATCTTTCTTCAGGCCAGCATCAACCCTTCATCTCAGGCAAACCCCATAACAATATCAGAAAATGTTGAATGTAATTAACAACTAGAACCTTCCAATCAACCCCCATAATACTCTTCCCTACAGAATCAGCCTCAGATTAACCCCTCCTCCCTGGAATTCCCTAAGTCTACTTAAAAAGGAGCTTGTGACCCTCTTTGGAGTTCGCTAACTGCCACCCCAATGTTGCAATCAATAAAGCTCTCTTGTTATTGCATACATGGCTGTTGGTCTTCTTTGGGGGCTTCTCTCAGACCCTAACACATACACCTCCCCAGGAAGGAGGTTTCGGCAAAGGAACAGCCAAGAGTCAAGGACATGTCGTCTACAGGTCTACGTGAGCCCTTGTTCCACAAAAACTATTGAAAACATTGATTTGAATGTACCACAGTATGAGAGAAAGTGACTCAGGTTGATCTTGATTCCCAGCCTAGCCAGAACTACAGGCCCCGTTCTAGGACAGCTTCGACAATGTAGGAAACCCTTGTCTCAAAACAATCATCAACTATAATGAAATCAACAAACAGTCATAGATTGACATCTGAGTTGAAGGTAAAACTTCATCTAAAATCAAACTCACTGGCTTAAATGTGTTCATCTGAAGAGACAGAAATAAAAGTTTCCAGTCCCTTCTTCAGTCTCAAGGTCCTGATACAAACTACAGGAGCCCACAGAGGACATCTACTCACCAGTTCTGAGCACTGACGACAAGAGGTCTCTTTATCCCAGCTGAACCAGGCAGTTCCTCCAGGCTCAGGTCTCTGAGTATCTTCAGTGGCCTCCTGAACTCTTTATATACCCTTCTGCTCACCTCCCCCTCCCTATTTCAGTCCCACCTTCCAACCCAAGCTGCAGTTTGATTGGATGGTTCAATATCTCGCCTTTTAATCCCACAGACAGTTTTCAATGATTTCATTGGTAGCACAGGTAGCACCTTTAATCCCAGTGCTAGGGAGATCAGGAGTTCAAGGTCACTCGTGGCTGCTTGATCCAGGTGGTGGTGGCTCACACCCTTAATCTCAGCACTAGGCAGGTAGAGGTGGGAAGTGATCCTGCTGGACAGAGAGAGGAATACGATGTGGGGGAAGCCATCATTCAGCAGATTCAATCTGAGGATTCCTGGAGACAGGAACGCCCTTTTGGTCGGAGAATTTCGGTCCGAGGTGGAGGTAAGAACTAGATGCTTGGCTGTTTTGTTTATCTGATCTTTCAGCATTTACCCCATATCTGACTCTTGGATTCTCTTATTAAGACCCAATAGAATTGGCTCTATGGGAAACAGTGCTGGGTGAAAAGGTTTCTAACCTTTATCTTGAATACATTTTTTCCCTGAGTGCTTCCTCAGGAGCCTTCTGCCTGAAAACCCTTCATGATGAGTGTTCAGACCCCACTCCCACCCGTGAAGCTGTCATGGAGGCTCTGCTGAGGAATGAGGCCTTGGCCCTCTCTGCTCTGGAACTGCTCCTGGAGCTCTTCCCAGGCCTCTTCAAGGACAGACACCCTAGGATTGTGAGGGCAATGTGGGAACCTTGACCTTTCCCCTGCCTCCCTGTGGGCACATTGATGAAGACTCCCAATGTGGAAATCTTACAGACTGTGCTCGATGGCATAGACACGCATCTAGAGAGAAGGTTTCACCCCAGGTAAACAATAACCAAGTATGGTCGCCTGGAGCATGTGGGGCACACTGAGGAGACCGCAGGGTTGGCAGAATGGCCTTGTAAGTGGGTCAGAGACTTCTGCTGGGATCATCACGCCAGGATGCAGGGGTCTTGTAAGCTATGGTTTGCTTATAGTATGGACAGTTGAGTATGGATTAGAGCTTCGAGTAGATTTAGCCAGTGTGGAATGCGTCTCTCCCTGGCATCCCACAAACACTAACAATGGGACTCAGTGAATATAAAGTATCTTAGTGGAAGGAAAGTAGCCAGGTCTGCATATGCAGCTCAGGGAAAATGTCCATAGCACACGTGAGTTACTATGCTGGATACTTGGTGCTAAAGAGACACTCACCTTTCCAGGAGGGAAGAGCTGACATTAGGGATGTATAGTGAAAGCTGGCTGATTGTTGGGCTGTCATGTCTGCTTACCACAGGTTTTATCTACAGGAGGGAGTAACACCAGGTGCTGGACCTGTGGAATGTGTGCAATGACATCTGGAAAATATGGTCTGGAACAGAGGAAGGGGACTGCTCAGCAGAGACTGTAGGAGAGAAGCAAGTTGTCAAGGTCCTTCCCGGACTTACACTGAGGAGGCCTCTGAAGGTCACAGCTGAACTCTGACTCAGGCCCCGTCTGAAGGAAGAAGAAGCAGGCTTCCTGCAGTGGGCCTAGCAGAGAAAAGGTTGGGCTCTTTCTGTATGCACTATAAAAAAGATCTCCAATGTTTTCCAGCCTTAGAAATTGACCACGGGACAGCAGACACAGAAGAGAAATGTGTCAGCCAGGTCATTTCTCAGTTCTCCAACCTCATCTGTCTGTAGGATCTATCCTTAATTGGGGTCTACTTTCTGAGAGACCACATGGAACAGTTACTCAGATAAGCAAGGTGGTGGAGAGCTAGGTCACCTACCAGAGCAAATCTTTCGCTTTAACTTGAAGGGTTAGTGGGTGCATCTCCATGTAGAAGCCTTTTCTAAGAGATGTGAACAATAGTACTTTCCCTGTACACACGTCTTTCTCCCTGGAGGAAAGGAGACAGCCGTCCAGCAAGGCTGCCCCTCCAGACAACAGAGGATGTAGAGTTCCAAGCTAAGTGGGGCTGTAAGACTTTCAGACAATTCTGAAGCCATTTCTGACAATTCCAAATCCTCTCAGCCTCTGTTCCTTAGTTCTTCCCCTCCTTTCCAGGGAACCAAAGATCTAACAGCTACACATGCATGTACTCAGTTCCTGAACAATTACCCATACATGTATATTTTGACTCAGTCCCCTGGGAAACGGGGTCAAAATGACCTCTTACCTCATCTGATCTGACATTAGCTCTCCAGCCAATTATTGGTATTAGCCCTTTTCAAATAAGCCAACCATAATGGTCAAGGAAAAACCCCTCTTGTTTCTATGGGGCCTTCTCCTTTAAAAGTAGACTGTACCAGCTATTCGAGGTCTCTTGGCTTCCCGAGTGCTGAGGGACCCTGTCATGACAGAATTAATAAAATCCTCATGCTTTTGCATCGGTTGTGGTATATGATGTGGTCTCTGGGGGCGACTCCTTCTCGGTTTGGACACTAGAGTACAACATTTGGTTCCCTGACCAGGAATCCAGTTGCTCCCAGAAACACTCTAGACCCAGTTGGAGGTATAAAGAAACGAGCTCATTTTTATGTCTGTCTGTTTGTGTATTATGTTTCTTTTTTTGTGTAATTATGAATAAGTAATTTGAGAATCTTACTTTCGCAGGGTCTATATTGAAACGGGGCTAAGTGTGGAGGCAGACGTGTCCTGAGATCCCTTGCCCTAGCCCTGAAAGATGTTTTACGGGCCTTTATGGGAGAGAGGGGTGACCAGGTCGCCCTAGTCTCCAGGGGAGACTTGATCCTCCATCTGTATTTTTGGATCTGCTGCCACTCGCCTTCTGATTTTGAGTCTATGTCTGTCTTTTTGTTCTTATGTATTTTCAGTTCTGCACCAGAGTGGTGGTGAGAGCACCAGCTTCTGGTTTGGAGTTTGTGTCTGTTTCTTTGTATTTTTGCTTTTGTATGTTGGTTTATCTTTGTTAAAATCCACCTGCAAGAATTCAGAACCTGGCACCGGCCCCCTGACCATCATCAGTTCCCCTGGTTCTGAAAGCAGCCCTGCAGCTGGAGGAGGTGATGCGGTGGCTGCCCCTCCCTGAGCCCTTTGTCTTCTCTCTTTCCTGTACAGGAGCGAAAGAAACCCAGAATCCTGGCACCTCCAGTTCTTCCTGATACCCAGCCGAGCATGGCAGATGTGTTATTGTGAAGTCAGGAGAAGATACAGCTCAGGGTTCATGGGCAGGAAAGTTGCTGATTGGTAGCTCTGATAGCAACACTAGAACCAAAGAACACATCTTCCCAGCCCAGGCCACTTATTAGTCCCCCTGGCCCTGGCTGTGGCCAGCAGCCTGTCCTCCGCTCAGTGGCCCAGATGATGCAGGTACTTAGCAAAAACCATGAAGTACCAGCCATGGATGTAATGTTTGTGTTGTGAATAAATGGTTCTTTCATGTCTTTCTAGGAAATTCAAACTTGAAGTTTTCCCTTAAGACAAGCCAGAAATCACCAGTTTTGAGGCTTTTTCACATGTCTTGAGACAATGAGAACCTCATCTCCATGTAGAAGCCTTTTCTAAGAGATGTGAACAATAGTACTTTCCCTGTACACACGTCTTTCTCCCTGGAGGAAAGGAGACAGCCGTCCAGCAAGGCTGCCCCTCCAGACAATAGAGGATGCAGAGTTCCAAGCTAAGTGGGGCTGTCTCACCTACTAGGGTCACAGAGAGAAGCGCTGAAGGGAAGGACAAATGGACAGCCGAACACAGCAACCAAAATTTGTGATCCCAGGAAAAATAGGCCCTGATTTCCTGAGGGAAAGACACTCCATTGTGAAGCTATGTAGTGAGCCAATGTGGTTACTTACTGTCTTCACTATTAAAAGTAACCCAGTGCAGGACACAGAAGGCAACCGAGACTGGATGTGGTACACCGCAACAGGCACTACCCAGGGTGCACTGCTCTCATCCCAGCCTGACCCTCTTACCCTGAAACTGTCAGACAAAAACAAGGCACCCTGCTGCTACTACCCACTCAATGGACTCTTCAAGTCCATTGGAAAACTCAGATTTTTTATTTTGCATTTTTTTTTCATACAAACACCACTGCTTAGCATATAAGAGAATTTCTTTTCATAGTATTTACAAACACTTTATTGTCATTCTCTATTTTTTCATTGAGTTACCCTGAGGTGACACCTTTTCCCTCTTGCCCCCCCCCCACTCAGAAGAAGAGAACCCCTGTTGCAATTGGCAGGTGCAGTGAGGTGAGAGCGAAAGGCAGCTGCGTGCACAGGAGAGGATGCTGAGCCTCCTGCTCATGTTTCCAGTACTCTCCATCTTCTGGCAGCCTTCTCAAGGTCAGGAACTGAGCGAGCCTTCCAAGTCCAGTCCTTTACATCCCATTGTTGATGAGTCTGTCATAATGGTATACCGGGGTTAAAATGAATAAACAAAAAAGGAAAGGGACTTCCTGTTATCTCATGCAGTTGCCCATCATAGCCTCCTGATAGACAGTATGCCTGGTGGGGAGACAGGTGGTAACAGCGCGCTGCCCCTCAGGGGAATAGCTGCAGGTAGGTAGCTGGCTGGTGGCCAAACCAAACCTCGAAGACGGCGAGGAGGGGCTACATGAATGGGTGGCTGGCACAGAGGTGGTGGTGGGAAATTGGGGATGATGGGAGGGAGAAGGCGAGGGTAGCGTGGGATAAGGGGAGAAATGGTGGGTGGGAGGAAGAAAGCTGGGGGTGGAAAAACATGATGTGGGGGTAAGTTGGGGGAGTAGACATGGGGCTGGTGGGGAAGGTGAGCACGTTGGCCATAGGTGGGGCGGAGGGCAATGTAGGAGGAACGATTGGTTTTCATCATGGATTGCAGGTTCTTGTAGCCTTCTCCAGACATGAAGGCGCTGTTGCTAGACATCCCAGTCACGTAGCTGTAGGGCAGTGGCGGTGGAGGCCACAATGATGGTGGTTGGTGCACAGTGGCCGTGTGGGCTGGAGGAGGAAGCTGGATTTTGAAGAGGTCACTTGCTGCCACTGGGCCACCTACATCAGCTTCACCTGATGCAGGATTGATGAGAAACTTCCAGTCTGGAGGCAATGCTAAGGGAGTGGTCTCAAGTCTGGGAATTTTAGGTGGTGGTGCTGTGGCTTCCTTCTCTTCCTCGGGATAATCCACCATGGCTTGCTTAGCCTGTCTTGGAGGACTGGGCTGTGGGGACAGTTCCTTGGGGTGCTGTGCTTGCTCCTGGTCCTGCTGATGGGCCAATTGCTGTGGGTACTTCTGCTGGAGCTCTGCGCCTTGGAGCCTTGAAATGGGTGTTCCAAGTTTTCTGCTGGGGCTGACGGGCTTGAATTCTCTTTGTTTGCCTTCAATTATTGAAGTAGCCTTGTTCTTCCCAAAATGGCAATCTGGAATACAAAAATCCTCTGAAGATCTTTCTTCAGGCCAGCATCAACCCCTCATCTCAGGCAAACCCCTTACCAATGTCAGAAATTGTTGAATGTAATTAACAACCAGAAACTTCCAATCAACTCCCATATTACTCTTCCCTTCACCAATAAGACCCAGATTAACCCCTCCTCCCTGGAATTCCCTAAGTCTACTTAAAAAGGAGCTTGTGACCCTCTTTGGAGTTCGCTAACTGCCACCCCAATGTTGCAATCAATAAAGCTCTCTTGTTATTGCATACATGGCTGTTGGTCTTCTTTGGGGGCTTCTCTCAGACCCTAACACTTACACCTCCCCAGGAAGGAGGTTTCGGCAGAGGAACAGTCAAGAGTCAAAGACATGTGGTCTACAGGTCTACGTGAGCCTTTGTTCCACAAAAACTATTGAAAACACTCATTTGAATGTACCACAGTATGAGAGAAAGTGACTCAGGATGATCTTGATTTCCAGCCTAGCCAGAACTATAGGCCCAGTTCTAGGAAAACTTGGACAAGGTAGGAAACCCTTGTTTCAAAACAATCATCAACCATAATGAAATCAACAAACTGTCAGAGATTAACATCTGAGATGAAGGTAAAACTTCATCTAGAATCAAACCCACTGGCTTAAATGTGTTCATCTGAAGAGACAGAAATAAAAGTTTCCAGTCCCTTCTTCAGTCTCAAGGTCCTGATACAAACTACAGGAGCCCACAGAGGACATCTACTCACCAGTTCTGAGCACTGACGACAAGAGGTCTCTTTATCCCAGCTGAGCCAGGCAGTTCCTCCAGGTTCAGGTCTCTGAGCATCTTCAGTGGTCTCTTGAACTCTTTATATACCCTTCTGCTCACCTCCCCCTCCCTATTTCAGTCCCACCTTCCAACCCAAGCTGCAGTTTGATTGGATGGTTCAATCTCTAGCCTTTTTTTCCCACAGACAATTTGCAATGATTTCATTGGTAGCACAGGTAGCACAGGTAGCACCTTTAATCCCAGTGCTAGGGAGATCAAGTGGTGGTGGCTCACACCTTTAATCTCAGCACTAGGCAGGTAGAGGTGGGAAGTGATCCTGCTGGACAGAGAGAGGAATATAACGTGGGGGAAGCCATCATTCAGCAGATTCAATCTGAGGATTCCTGGAGACAGGAACGCCCTTTTGGTCGGAGAATTTTGGTCCGAGGTGGAGGTAAGAACTAGATGCTTGGCTGTTTTGCTTATCTGATTTTTCAGCATTTACCCCAAATCTGACTCTTGGATTCTCTTATTAAGACCCAATAGAATTCGCTCTACGGGTTACAGTGCTGAGTGAAAAGGTTTCTAACCTTTACTTAAATACATTTTTCCCTGAATGCTTCCTCAGGAGCCTTCTGCCTGAAAACCCTTCATGATGAGTGTTCAGACCCCACCCCCACCCGTGAAGCTGTCACTGAGGCTCTGCTGAGGAATGAGGCCTTGGCCCTCTCTGCTCTGGAACTGCTCCTGGAGCTCTTCCCTGGCCTCTTCAAGGACAGACACCCTAGGATTGTGAGGGCAGTGTGGGAACCCTGACCTTTCCCCTGCCTCCCTGTGGGCACATTGATGAAGACTCCCAATGTTGAAAGCTTACAGACTGTGGTCGATGGCATAGACACGCATCTGGAGAGAAGGTTTCACCCCAGGTAAGCAATAACCAAGTATGGTCACCTGGAGCACGTGGGGCACACTGAGGAGACCGCAGGGTTGGCAGAATGGCCTTGTAAGTGGGTCAGAGGCTTCTCCGGGATCACCACACCAGGATGCAGGGGTCTTGAGAGCTATGGTTTGCTTATAGTCAGGACAGTTGAGTATGCATTAAAGTTTAGAGTAAATTTAGCCAGTGTGGAATCCTCTCCCTGGCATCCCACAAACACTAACATTGGGACTCAGTGAATATAAAGTATCTTAGTGGAAGGAAAGTAGCCAGGTCTGCATATTCAGCTCAGGTAAATGTCCATAGCACATGTGAGTTCCTATACTGGATACTTGGTGCTGAAGAGACACACACCTTTCCAGGAGGGAAGAGCTGACATTACGGATGTGTAGTGAAAGCTGGCTGAGCGTTGGGCTGTCAACACTTACCATAGGTTTTATCTATAGGAGGGAAAAACATCAGGTGGTGGACCTGTTGAATGTGTGCAATGACTCTGAAAAAAATGGACCGGAACAGAGTAAGGGGACTGCTCAGCAGAGATTGTAGGAGAGATGCAAATTGTCTTTGTCCTTCTCAGACTTACACTGAGGAGGCCTTTGAAGATCACAGCTGAACTCTGTGTCAGGCCTCATCTGGAGGAAGAAGAAGCATGCTTGCTGCAGTGGGCCCAGCAGAGAAAAGGCTCCCTACAGCTCTGCTGTATGAAGATGAAGATCTTGGATATGTCTGTATGCACTATATATATATAAAAAGATCCTGTATGCTGTCCAGCTATGGCACACTGAGGAGCTGGAACTGAACTTAGGGTGGAATTTTTCCACCCTGGTATGATTTGCTCCCTGCCTTGGCCAGATGAGAAGTCTTCGCAAACTCTCCCTGACAGGCATCTACAAGAAAACCTTGGAAATTGGCCACAGGACAGCAGACACAGAAGAGAAATGTGTCAGTCAGTTCATTTCTCCGTTTCCAAGCTCATCTGTCTGCAGCATCTATTTTTAATTGGGGTCTACTTTCTGAGAAACAACATGGAATAGTTATTCAGATAAGCAAGGTGGAGACTTGGGTCTGCTAATAGAGCAAACCTTTCTCTTTCACTTGAAGGGTTAGTGGGTGCATGGTGCCTGCCAGTCACTGGGAACAATTATGGAGCTGATAGGGGTGTGTGACTTGATTCAGTAGACTCCTATGCCACACCGGGGCACACTCATTGTTCATAAAGTCTAAATAACCCTGAGATGTGTGCCCTGTCTCCCTCTATGTAAACTTCCAGGATACAGTCTCCAAAGTCCTTTTCCCAACCTAACTCTTTTTCCTATCCCCAGGTCCCTGACAACCCCTTGGAGACTCTCTCCATAATTCACTACCGACCGTCACAGTGTGACTTGAATTATTTCCCCTGGTACCATAGCCTCTGTCAGCTAAAACATCTGGACATGAGAGGTGTGGTATTATTGATCTTAGATCCTTTGCCTTTCTGAGTTCTGCTTGAGAATGTGATAGACACTTTGCTGTCTCTGGACATGCATGGCTGTAGGATGAAGGACTATCAGCTTACTGACCTCATCCCTGCCCTCAGCCAGTGCTCCCAGCTCACCAAAGTCACCATCTATGATAACAACTTCTCCATACACATCCTGAAGAACATTTTGCACCACACAGCCAACTTGAGCAAGATAAATATGGGGCAGTGTCTGCCCCTCTGGAGTGCTATAGTGATTTGGGTTACATTTCCATAGAGAGATTTGTCCAACTCTGCCCTGAGCTCATGGATATATTCTGAGCCCTGAGGTCACCCAAGAGGATCATCTTTGCTACAGAAATGTGCCATAGATGTGGTGAGTGCTATGTCTATGATCTGGGGCTCAGACTTTGTTTTTACTGGCAGTAAATAAAGATTTGGGATCTTTCTCATTCATTAGCTAGCCTGCCTGCTAGGTTCAGGGTCTGGGAAGTCTCAGCTGGCTTCAAGCATCCACTGAATCAAGGAATTGTATTTGAAGTCTTCAGTTAGTGATCTCTTTACTAATTGTGTTTTAAAATATCCCTATGCCTACCCATTGCATTCTCATTTTTCTGGCTCCCTCAATCAAAATATCTCCTTCCTTACTCTCATCTGTCATTCTTCCATCTTGTCTATCTCATTCCCTCAAGTTCTCCTCAAGCCTCCCCTTCTCCCCTCCTCTTCCCCTTCTACCCCTTCTCCCTCCAGCCCCATGTTCCCAATTTTGTCAGGGAATCCTGTCTGTTTCCAATTTTCAGGTGAATCTGTATATTTTTTTTTGGGGGGGGTTCACCTTATTACTTAGCTTCTCTAAAATCATGAAATATAGGCTCAGTGTCCTTTGTTTATAGTTAGTATCCACTTATGAGTGAGTACATACCGTATTCATCTTTTGGGGTCTGGGTTACCTCACTCAGGATAATGTTTTCTAATTTCATCCATTTGCATGCAAAATTCAAGAAGTCATAGTTTTTTTTTCCTTTTTTAACCACTGAGTTGTACTCTGATATGTAAATTGCCACATTTTCTTTATCTATTCTTCAGTTGAGGGGCATTTAGGTTGTTTCCAGGTTCTGACAATTACAAATAATGCTTCTATGAACATAAACAAATGTTTTTGTAGTATGTTTGAGCATCTTTTGGGTATATGCCCAAGAGTGGTACTGCTGGATCCTGAGGTAGGTTGATTCCCAATTTTCTGAGAAACCACCATATTGATTTTCAAAGTGGTTTACAAGTTTGCATTCTCACCACCAATGGATGAGTGTTCTCCTTATTCCACATCCTCTCTAGCATAAGCTATCATTGGTATTTTTGATCTTAGCCATTCTTACAGATGTAAAATTGTATCTCAGAGTAGTTTTGATTTACATTTCCCAGATGGCTAAGGATGTTGAACATTTTCTTTAGTATCTTTTGTCCATTTGAGATTCTTCTTTTGAGAATTCTCTGTTTGGTTCAGTACCCCATTTTTAATTGGGTTATTTAGAATTTTAATGTCAAATTTCTTGAGTCCTTTATATATTTGGAGATCAATCCTGTGTCTGATGGGAAGTCACGAATGCTACCATGGGTTGGGGGGGGGGGAAGAGACCACAAGTTCTTCTTCTGGGAGCTCTCTTAAACACTCTGTGGGAGTGGTCCTGACCCCCACCAGGGAGGGGTCAGAACCTGGCATGCTGGGATTTGGAGTCCAGACCAATACAACTCTCAGGCCTGGGTGCTAGACTCTCAACTTAACAGTCATGTGTAGTGGACCAGCCTCGACGAAAATACCTCTTGCCAGGGAAGGGATATTGAGATTTAGAAATATAGTAAAGAGTATGAAGATGTAAAAAGAATAAAATGAAGACATATAGAGTAGTATCAGAAGGGAGTTCCTGTGACTACTGAAATCACCCATTTTTAATTTCCAGTTGTTTAAAAACCCTTTACCCTAAAAGGTAGGAGTAACATTAAAAAACTGCATTAACATGATACAAAGAAATGAACAGACCAGTTGAAGGTTGCAGCCTATATCCATAAGTTAAACATTCTGTTGCTAGAACAAAACAAGTCATACTCACACCCTAGACCAAAACATTCTGTGGGCAAACCACTCCCTGGGTGGAATCCAATGTTATCTCCTTAAGGGAACTGGAACTTAGCTGGATCCTTAGACTTTTGTTTGAAGTAGAAACATATCTACTTCTCTATTCCTGAAACACAAGGTCTGGCTATTAGCCACACCTGTTGCCAATAGCCTTTAGAGAGCAACAGTCTCTGCTCTAAATCTAGGTGGGACCTTTGTTTGAGGTAGAAACGTGATAACCTTAAAGGAATAGAGGTCTCTGTGACCTCTGGTCAATGTGAAAATAGGCTCACAATTTTGGGTCTCTATAGCCATGGCCATAGTCACATCTGTAGAAATTTAAGTAAGACACAAAGTTATTCTGTTGAGCTGAGACTTTCTGCTAACTTGACTACATACAAGCCCAAGCCTGATTTACTTAAGGATTCAGCAACCACACTTGGTTGGAATCATCGCTTTGATGTTTCATTGGTGCCCTATCTGGGGTGGGAGGAATTCTGCTCCTGTCTCTCAAGAAAAATTTCACTCAATAAGTTGAATGCAATATCCTTTACTTGCTGGGCAAGTGTTGCACCCTGGGAGGCACAGTCGAACTATCTATCTATCTATCTATCTATCTATCTATCTATCTATCTATCTACCTACCTACCTATCTACCTAACTACTATGTATGTATGTATGTATCTATCTATCTACCTAACTACTATGTATGTATGTATGTATGTATGTATATATGTATGTATGTATCTATGTATCTATCTATCTATCTACCTAACTACTATGTATGTATGTATGTATGTATGTATCTATCTATCTATCTATCTATCCATCTCCCTAACTACTATGTATGTATGTATGTATCTATCTATCTACCTACCTAACTACTATGTATGTATGTATGTATGTACGTATGTATGTATGTATCTATCTATTTATCTACCTAACTACTATGTATCTATCTATCTATCTATCTATCTATCTATCTATCTATCTATCTATCTATCGACCTATCCAATTCGTCTGCAGACCAGACTGGACATATTATAACAGGGATCCTCCTGCTTCTGTCTCTTAAATCCTGGATTACAGATGTGAACACCCAAGGCCAATTTGATGCTGTCATTTCCAAGGTATTTGCACCCTTTTTATTGTTTCTATAAATCAGGTCATGAAATCTTCTGGTTGGTTTGTAGAATCTCAGTAGCTGTGGATAACCTTGAACTCCCCACCCCACCCCAGAGTGTAGCTTTGGAGCTTTTCCTAGAACTTTATCTGTTGACCAGGCTGGCCTTGAACTCCCAGAGATCCATCTGCTTCTGCCTCCCCAGCTCTGGAATTACAGGTGTGTGCCACCACCACCCAATGACCTTTTACTTTTAATGCTGCACAAACATAGACATAACAGGAGTCTTAAGATTTCTGTTGCTCTTAAGAGACACCATGACCAGAGTAACTCTTATAAATAAAACCATTTAATTGGAGTGGATTTCATATATCTTCAGAGTTCAGCCCATTATCATCATGGCAGGGAACATGGTGGCAGGCAGGCAGACATGGTGCTGGAGAAGTAGCTGAGAGTCCTCTATCTTGCAAGCAGCAGGAAACAGTCTGAGGGTCACACTGAGCAAACTTGAGCTTGGACCTCAAAGCTTCCCCCACTGTGACATACTTCCTCCCATGAGGCCATACAAATCCAAACAAAGCCATGCTGGATAATAGTGCCACTCTTTCTGAGATTATTGGGTCAATTCCATTCAAACTACTACAACAGGTCACCTGGAACTCACTGTGTAGTCCAGGCTGGACAGGAACACATTTCTGCCTTCTTGCTGGTTCTTTCGGGGGCCCTCTTCTTGATTCGAGATGAAATTTCCATCAAGAAAGCCTTCCTGTCTTCATTCAGTACATAAGGACACCAGTAGGAGGGACCCCTGCACTCTGGTCATGCCTCTCATGGGGAATCTGTTTGGATTTTGCTTGAACGAAGGGCTGGCCAACTGTGTGAGTGATTAAATGTGTGACAGTAAAGTTTGGCCCAGAGAGTTGTAGTCGTTTATTTGATTCCTGATTTTGTGGCTGGTGTTTTTGTTTTGTCCTGACCCACAGAAGGTGAGTTGCCTCTGGGTTCAATTCTGCCATAAGGTGGCACCCCCTGCATGCTACTATTTGCTCCTTTGGTGATTCTTGTATTTTTTTTCTAGATTCTACCACTAGATTCTACCACTGGGTGGCCCTCTAGCTTCTCTTCATTGTAACAGCTGCTGGGTTGGACATACTACTCATTTATACTGTGTTTTTAGTTTCCTTTCATTTAAAATGCATTTGTGGCTGTAGGAGGGGTAGTTATTTCATGTTAGTTGTATTTATAACCTGGTTAAATATATGATGTGTTTACACATGAGATCGTTATACCATGTTAGGCATAATTATGCCCTGGTATTGCTTTCATTTGGAAATTATGCAGAGCAAAGAGATACGATCGTATGTCTTTCCACTTCTTCCCAGTTCAGATGAGTTAATGAATACCAATCCCTCACAGGTGTACCCAGCTACTTGGGTTTTACTTAATTCCAGATGCAGTCAGGTGTTGACAACCAAAAATAGCCATTCTAGGACAGCTGTGTTGACACACACCTTTAATCCTCGGGAGGCAGAAGCAAGAGGATCTCTGAGTTTGAGGTCAACCTGCCCTACAGAAGAAGTTCCAGGACAGCCAGGGCTGCATAGAGAAACCCTGTCTCAAAATAAATGAAAAGAATCATCATCATATTCCCAATACAGTCTCACGACATAGTTCAGGCTGACTTCAAACTCTCAGTTCTCCTTCTTAAGCTTCTGGGCCTGGGAACCTGACCTTACGCAGACCTGGATGTCCTTGAACTCAAGATGTAGACCTGGCTGTCCTTGAACTCCTAGAGATCCTCCTGCCCTTGCCTCTCAAAGGCTGGGACTAAAGGCCTGTTTGAACACACCTGGCTTGACACCTTTAATTTCTAAATGTCTAAACACAAATGTTTCTAACCTTTCCTATCAAACCTCAAATATTTTATGTTGTCCTGGTTTCATGATATACTACCGCTAAGGACACACAGTCTAGGCTCAGGTGATAGCTCACCTGAGAACATTTGCCTACAATGCAAAAGACTGTGGGTTTGATCCCCAGTAACTTATAAATCAGTGCACAAGTACACACCCAACTGTAGAGCCCCAACCTTTCTTCCTAGCATGCGTGTGTTTACGGTGATATTAAAAATTGAACCTGGGGAATGCTGAGTGCTGTTGGACTAGGATTCTCTGTTACTATGATGAAAGTGCACCAAACCTGAATTGGGGAGGGAAGGGTCTAGTCCACCTTACATTTTATGTAGATTATATAGGGAAATTGGATGAGGAGCTCAAAGCGGGAACTGAGAAAGGGTACGTGGATAGAGGACTGCTTCTTCCGGGCTTGCTCTCCTCTATAACCCAGGACCATCTGCCCAGATTGGCCACTGCCCAACCAGCAGTAGTCTGAGGTCCTCCACATCAGTCATTCATCAAGAGGATGACCATAGACTTGCCTACGGGATCTTCCTTCTTTCCTTCCTTCCTTCCTTCCTTCCTTCCTTCCTTCCTTCCTTCCTTCCTTCTTTCCCTCCTGACTTCCTGCCTTTCTTCCTTCCCTTCCTTCCTTCCTTCCTCCCTTCCTTCCCTCCTGACTTCCTGCCTTTCTTCCTTCCTTCCCTTCCTTCCTTCCTTCTTTTTAAAATTTTTCTCTTTTGTTTTCTTTCCTCCTCCTCCTATTCTTCCTCTTTTTTAGTTTTTGTTTGTTTTTTAAGACAGAATTTCCTGGTATAGCCCTAGCAGTCCTGGAACTAGTTCTATTGACTAGGCTGGCCCTGAACTCAGAGGTCAGCCTGCCTCAGGTTCTGTACTAGGATTAGGTATAGGCTACCATGCCTGCATCAAGGAGAAACTTTCTTCATCAAGATTCCCTCTTTGCTATCTTTTTTTATGTTTTGGTTGTTATTCTGAGACAGAGTTCCTCTGTGTAACAGCCTTGGCTGTCCTGTAACTTACTCTAGTCTTGAACTCACAAAGATCTGCCTCCTTAGTGCTAGAATTTAAGACATGACACACCAAGACTAGTTGAGGTTCCCTCTTGTCCCATGACTCTAAAAAATAACCAGCAATGTGCTAAGAGACTTGTTTAACAGTGATCTATGTCCAAGCCCTCTCTCTTATTTTGATTTGGAAATGACACGTCACTAAATTGACTTGGCAGATTGAGCTCAGGATCCCATTAGGCCTGGAATTAGGGGATGAGCTGATCAAAGCCTTCTCCCTGAAGACTCCCTTTCATAACACTGGAAGATGCTCTACAAGCTGCCAAAGGATGGAAGCATGCCATGGTCCTACTGAGCTGTGACACCGATCACCTGCAACAGTGACTAGCATGGCAATGACATCCATAAAGGCACAATAGCTGCCCTCATATCTTGGACTGTGTGAACAGGAGAGAAATACTGTGTGAACATATCTTGGCTGTGTGAACAGGAGAGAAATCCGACTTGATACTGGAAACCTCTCCAAACACCCATGGCTGCAGAGGGGATCGATCTCAGAGGAGAATCTTTCGTAAACCAGTGTAAGTCCTATCTGCATTCTAAATACTCATCCCTGTTTCCACAGAGAAGTGTGGCTCTTCCTCCTCATCAAAGCACCTTCTTTTAGAGTCAGGCCATGGTGGCACATGCCTTTAATCCCAGCACTTGGGAGACAGAGGCAGGCAGAACTCTATGACTTCTAGGCTCCTGGTCTACATGAGCTAGTTCCAGGACAGGCTCTTAAGCTACAGAGAAACCCTGTCTCGAAAAAACAAAACAAACAAACAACCAAAAAACCACACAAAAAAGTGCCTTCTCTTATCATCAGAGAGAAGCTGCTGCAGAGAGAAGAGCCACAACGAGCAAAAACACAGTGAACACTTGACATTGGGGGCGCAATCCTCAGTGATACATCAATACAACCCCTACACCTGAGGCTCAGGAAACACCATGGAAGATGAGGTGGAAAGATGGCAAGGGTCAGAGGACCAGGAAGTCTTCTGTAATATTGACCACCTTTTAGATAGGACAGGGAAACTAAATCTATGAAATTTCAACAAAAATGGTATTATTAAATAAGACCTGAACACTGACAACTCCAGTTAACATGGCATTGTGGCTGAGGGTAACTAACACAGGGCTCCACCACTCCCTTAGATGGAGAGCTACAGGTAATTAAAAAGTGCTGAGAAGAAGCTGAGCTTGACATCTTAGACTGCTAGGGCATCCTTATATAAACACAATGGGAGATAGGAATCCTGACATGGTCATCTTCTGTAGCCAGACAAGCCTTCCAGTGGGAACTGGAACACCACGCCAGCCACATAACCTTCAAACTACATTTTGTACCACTTCCAAGATGTGCTGGTGTAAAGGAAACACAGAACTTGTGGGAGTGGCCAAAGAATGACTGGCAGGCTGAGACCTGTGCCGAGAGAGGGAGCCCAAACCTAACACTGCCTGAAGGGCCAGGACCCAGAGGCTGGGCAGACCAGAAGCCGAGGAAGGAATCAAACATCATTAGGGAAAAAATTAATGAAATGATTCTTACTTATATTTTTATACTCATAAATCGACGCCTAGTCTAACTGTTGTCCCAGAGGCTTCATCCAGCAACTGATGTGAATATGCAGAGTCTCACTGCCAAACATTAGGTAGACCTCAGAAAATACTGCAGAAGAGAAGGAGAAAGGATTGAAGGAGCCTGAATGATGAAGGACATCACAAGAAGGCACACAGAATCCGCTATGCTGGGCTCATAAGGGCTCACAGAGACTGTACCGACAACCAGGGAGCCTGTATGGGACTGATGGAGGCACTCTGCACATATGCGACAGTCGTGTAGCAAGGTCTTCGGTGGGACTCCCAAGACTTTGAGCAGGGGCAGTCTCTGATTCCTTTGCTGGCTTTTGTACCCCTATTCTCATATAGGTTTGCCTCATCTAGATTTTAATGCGATCTGCCATGCTGGATGATATCTATTGGAGGTCTGCTCTTCTCTGAATAGAAATGGAGAGGAGAGGATGGAGGGGGTGAGCACTAGGAGGAAGAGGAGGGACTGGGATGGGACGAAGGAGGGAAAACTACTCAGTTTGTAAAATGAATAAATAGATATATAGATGAACAAATAAGTTAAATATATGACAAAAATTGCTGTGAGGGACAATTGGTCTTCCTAGAGCTGAGTATTGTAAATGGCTATCCAATACAAAGCCCTAAGACACCACTAAATGGACTCAAGATTGGATTTATATATTTCTTTGCAAATATATATATAAATATATGTATATATGTAGCAATAGCAAATAAAGAAAAATAGAGTACAAATTTGACACTAATTGGGAAGGTAAGGAGGGGATTGGAGGGAGGAGAGAAATGATGTAATTATATTTTTATTTAAAAAAGAATCCTGGCTGGGGACGGTGGTGCCTGCTTTTAATTCCAGCACTCGAGTACCGCGCCAGCACGGTCTGGAACCACGAGTCTCGGTGGAGGGTGTCCAGGTTGAATGAAATCCACAGAGCACGAGGTTGAGGTGAAACAGCAGCTCGTTTATTGTTCTGCTGGGGCTAGCTTTTATACCATGGCACCAAATGGGGAGGGGGCTGCGAAGGGACTGTCACGTGACCCAAGGAGGAACTCTCACCTGACACCAGTAGGGGTCAAGGACTGATCACATGCACTCCACCTTCACCTGTCCCCAGTAGGGACTGTTACCTGACCCCATCAGGGATCAAGGAATAGTCAAGTGCACTCAAACTTCCTCATCCAACTCCAGGAGCAGAGGGAAGTTTTGATTCTTTACAGATAAGCATCTCTGGGGGCAGGGAAATATAAGTCGGGGTAGCAATTCCCACACTCGAGAGGCAGAGACAGGCAGATCTCTGGAAGTTTGTGACCAGATTGTTCTACAGAGCGAGTTCCAGGACAGGTTCTAAAGCTACACAGAGAAACCCTGTATGAAAACCAACAACAACAACAACAAAATTCTTGATCCCTGGAGCCTCCATGTATAACAGTAGTTTATTATGTCTGTGTTCAAATGCCAAAAAAATCCCATAATGTGCAACTATTTTCCCATTAAAAACTAAAAACTTTTATGGATTCTTTGATTCTGTTTTTTAATTTTTTATACATTTTTTATTGATATCTATTGAACACTACATTTTTCTCTGTTCCCCTCCCTGCCTCCCCGCCCTTCAATCCTCCCCATTGGTCCCAATTTTCACAGGAAATCTTGTCTTTGATTCTGTTTTTTTTTTTTAAGATTTATTTTATTTCTGTGTATGTATTCCTGTAAGTATATGCTGGCTGTGGGGCTATGCTGGCAGTGGCCAGCAGAGGGCTTAGCATCCTCGAGAAACAGAATTTACAAGGGCTTGTGAGCTGCCAGACATGGGTTCTGAAAACTAAATTCTGATCCTCGGCAAGACCAGCAAGTGTTCATAACAGATGAGCCATTTCTCCAGCCTAGACAGTTACTTCACACAAATACTTACCCGGTAGGAGATTGACTATTTAAACCAGAATTAAATGGAGAGGTAGACATAAAACAATGACTCAGAAAGGCAGCCCTTCAAATGTTATTAGTTGTTATTGGACCCACAGGACCACTGAACTTTGCAACCCCTCTCCTGAATTCTGTAGAGATACCTTGCACTGCACACTAATCCAGGTCAGCAAACCATTGGTGCTTATGTCGCCAGATCTCCTGACAAGGAACTCCCAGCTCTGCCCTGGGATTCAGTATAGCATGGTCTCCTGCAGAACTGGGACCTCTTGAATTCACACTTTTCAGATGCAGTTTTCCCCTTTGCTCCCCTCCCCTTGACCCAGCTCTGCAGATCACATTGGAACTGGGTTGCTGTCCCCATCCGCCAAGTCTTTGCTCCTGTGTCAGCTCTCTTATTGCCTTGGGAAGGTGTTTGAGGTCTAGTAGTATCTTTAGCTCCTAGTGTTCTGAAATGGGACCTCACTTAGCCCAGGCTGAACTCTATCTACATAGCTGACAAGACCTTGAGCTTCAATACTCCTTCCTCCACTTCTGTGCTTAGATTACAGGATGAACAACCACAAGCAGTGTTTTGTGGTGCTGGGCCATGGGATCAGACCCAGAGAATTAGTGATGGATAGGCAAGCACTCCACCAGCTGAGTTATATTCCCAGCTGAGGCAGGAGAATGGCTGGGAGATTGAGAACAGAATAATCTTCAAAGTGAATTTCTTATTATTTTATTTTCTTTATTTAAAGAAACTGTCATTTCTCATTTTACCTATCTATCTCAGTTTGCACTCACCTCCTCCCATTCCTTCCACATTCACCCCTCACCTCCAATCCACGCCTCAGAGAGGGTAAGGCTTCCCATGGGGAGTAAAGAAAGTCTCACACATTGCTTTGAGGAAAGACCAAGGCCCTTCCTTCTATATCTAGGCTGAGCAAGGTCTCCCTCCAAAGAGAATGAGTTCCTAAAAGCCAGTACAAGCAGTAGGGATAAATTCTGGTGCCACTGCCAGTGTCCCTGAAGTCTACCCTAGTCATACAACTGTTACCGACATTCAGAGGGCCTAGTTTGGTCCTATTCTGAGTCCTTCCCTGTCTGACCAGAGTTCTTGGGTTCCCATTTGCTCAGGTAAGCTGTTTCAGTGGGTGTCCCCATCATGGTCTTGACCTCTTTGCTTGTATTCTCCCTCCTCCCACTCCTTGACTGGACTTGGAGAGCTCAGCCCAGTGCTCCACTCTGGATCTCTGCCTCTGTTTAAATCAGTAGCTAGATGAAGGTTCTATGTTGACATTTAAGATGGTCATCAATCTGACCAAAGGGCAATGCCAGTTCTTGGGGGGGGGGAACACTAGCAAAAGAAGTGAAAGACCTGTTTGAAAAGAGTGTTAAGTCTTTGAACAAAGAAACTGAAGATACCAAAGGAAAGATCTCCCGTGCTCATAGATAGCTAGGATCAACATAATAAAAACAGCAATCCTATCAAAAGCAATCTATAAATTCAGTGCAATCACCATCAAAATTCTAACACAGTTCTTCACAGACCTTGAAAGAATAATACTCAACTTCATATAGAAAATCAAAAAACCCAGGATAATCAAAATAATCCTGTACAGTAAAGGAACTTCTGGAGGCATCGCCGTCCTTGACTTCAAGCTGTATTATAGAGCCACAGGACTGAAAACAGTGAGTTTCTAACCAATCTGCGGTATAAATTGAAACTGTATCTCTAAAATGTATGCAGCACCACTAACAACCAAATTTTCTAGCATTCTGGGGCTTGACTCCGAGGTAGAACACTTGTCTAGCATGTAATACTTTTTTTTCAGCTCCTTGATCTTTAAGCCAAGGTCTCAGTCCTTTATATTATGTATTGAAAGGAGATCAGGGCTCATCTCCAGTAAGCTGGTGACCCAGGATCTCCATGTTCTGGATTCAGACCCTCATACAGAAACTCTCCCTAGAGGAGATGAACGAGACGTGCAGGAGGATGTGATCCCCTCTACGCAGATCTTCGTCCTGTGGCCCTGCTGTAAGTCACCCCATCATCATAAAATGTGCTGCATATGAAGTTTGAGAATCCTATGTGAGAGCCTGGCATGAAGAACCTGCTTACAGTGTGATTGTTCCCTCTGCAGATGCCTTGGTTCAGAAAAACACAAGACAATCATTGAACAGGTTGAGTATAAATTCTCCTTCCCAAGAATATGTTGGTCTGTTAGGATTGACTCTTTATAGGTAAAATATGTAACTATTTGACAAGATAAAGCCTTGTGGCCAGTGTTCAACTTCTTGTGATATTCAGCCTGAGTAAGATGTCAAGTAACTAACCATGTTTTCCAGCAAGGGATTTTTTTAAGATTATGTCTCTGTAGTAGGGAGGAGTGGGCCTGCTTTTCATCCCAGCCGCCCCACTGGCTTACACCTGAAATAATCACACAGAAATTGTATTAGTTAAGTCACTGCCAGGCCCATTAGTCCTAGCCTCTTATTGGATTAACTCTCGCATCTTGATTAACCCATTTCTAGTACATCTGTGTATCACCATGTGATTGTAGTTTACCAGCAAACAAGATTCTAACCTAAGTCTGTTTCACGCAGGAGATTCATGGAGTCTGCCTGGCCCTTTCCCCCAGCATTCAGTTCTGTCTACCCCACCTACCTATGTTCTGCCCTCTTAGGCCAAGCAGTTTCTTTATTCAACCAATGAAAGCAACACATAGACAGACAACCTCCTACACCATGTCTCAAATGGAACTGTCATGGCAATCACTTCTTTTCATGTTTTTCACCCAGAATGCAATTGATAAAAGACCTTTACAATTAATTGCTTTATGGAAATTAGGCAAGTACACTGATGAATATTAAGCAATGCATCAATATTTTAATAAACACACAAATGAAGTAAGTGTGTGTGTTTCAAAATTATTTTGTGTTTATCAAATTAGGCCCACAAACAGGAGAATCATTAGGAGCCCAGTGAATTTTAAAAGCAAACATGTACATCACAATTGAATAGTGTGAATACAGTTATCTGATGTAGTAAGGACTTCCTTCAGGACAGTGGAGGACCTTTGGACCACATCCTGCACACTGACAAACCACTGGCCACCTAGCTTTTAGGTGCTCTGAAGCATTCAGGCTCAACATGGTGGTCCATATCGGTAATCTCAGCAATTAGCAGGTGGAGGCAGAACAAAAGGATTAAGAGATCAAGGCCAGGAGCTGGAGAGATGACTCAGGACTGCAGAGCACTGACTTCTCTTCCAGTAAACCAAATTTGGTTCCTAGCAACCATGCCAAGCAGCTGGTTTAGGGTTTGTCTGCCTCTGGTACTTGCATTAGGAGTCATGTACCTCCTCATCACATAAACATAACAAAAACAATGTAAAGTAAGTTCATAAGAGTTTAAAAGTAGCAAGTTACATACCAATATTTATTAAGTGACAGAAAAGAGAAAAGTTCTTCCCATGGGTTAAAACTCATCCCATTTGGTCTGCATTGCTCTCCCTACTGCCACTGGACGTGCACACAATGCCTCCTACACTGGTATCCAGGATAAAGACCTCTGTAAATCCCTAAACCTCTGCTATAGAAGGTGTGGGTGTTTGCATTGCTCACTTTTGTCAAATGTTCTGCACAAAGACCTTTATGTAGCCACCCTGAAAAATCAAGGACCAAAAGTAACTTTCCCCCTCTTTACTGCAAGCAAGAACAAAGTCTGGCCTCCTGGCCATACACACAGCGTTGAAAACATCTGCTACAGACATCTGTAGCAAAGCGTATCCTCTTGGGCTGCCTTATGGCCCTGAGCGTATCCATGAGCTGAGAACAAAGCTGAGAAAATGTGTCTATGGAGACGTGACCCCACCTGTCATAGCACTCCCGAGGGGCAGGGTACCGCTCCATGGTCATCTTGTTCATGTTGGCTGTGTGGTGGAGAAGGTCACTCAAGAGATTCATGGAGAAGTCGTTGGCATAGAAATTGACCTTGGTAAGCTGGGAGCATTGACTGAGGGCAGGTAGGAGTTCACGGAACTGAGAGTCCTTTATCCTACACCCCTGCAATGCCAGAGTCTCAAGACGGTCTGCTCCCATCTCTAGGAGAACACTGAGAGGCAGAATCCAGAAATTGCACAGCAGGGCTCCACTCATGTCCAGATGTTTTAGTCCATGAAGGCTTGGACACAGCGCAAAGTCTTTCAAGTGTGACTGAAACACGTGACAGTGAGTGATGGAGAAGGTTTCCAAGGGAGTCTTCAGGTTCCTAGGCAGAGACCACCAGGTTAGTTCTGATAAATGATCCTCGAGAGCGTGTGTAGTGTTTTTACACAACAGCAGAAGGGACATGTATCCCGATGTCACACTGATGGAAGGAAACATCTATGGTGCTGCCTGTTGGGTGCTGCTCACTCAAGGCACACCCACAGCTGTCACCATCACTGTGGGATGGCTCAGGGCACAGCTCTGCAGCTCCTGTCTTCACTGACACCAAGAATCCCTGTGCAGGCTAGTATACCCTAGGGCACATAAGGTAAGGACCAACCCATGAAAGACCTGAGAACATTTCAAGTGGTTTTCACTGCCTTCTAACTTTTTCCCCACCTCTGGGGGAATACACGGTCTCCACCCCTGACACTGACCCAAAATCCCACTGTCAGCCATTTCCCATCAGCGCAGCCCCTACTTGTTCAAATCATTTCCTACATGGGATCTTAGGGACACGGTGGTTTCTGTCCACACAGTCTGAGCACAGACCACTGGGGAAAGATGCAGGTATTCATTTCCTCTACGCTTTCGGTTCCCTTCTTTCTCTGTGCACTTCCCATTAGCTTGGCCAGGATTCTAAGGGAGAAAGTACAACATTCTCACTGAACCTGATGCTCACAACTGCTTTTGTGCCATACTATGCACACATTTCCTAACTCAAACCAGGCCTCTGCTTCGTGTGTGGTCATGAGAGACCTTGATTCAATGACATAGGAACATGACCGTGCTTAGATATTCCAATGTCTCCTTCACTATTCTGCAAGGCCTGGCAGATAGCAGGCCCACTACTCTTTGACATAAAACGTAAAGTTGGTCTGGTAGCAGGAACAGCTCTCCATCCATCCTTACCTGAGCAAGAGTTTCATGTGCTCACTGAAGAAACAGAAGCCACGCAGATAAAGATGCTGGAGACTGCTGATTCTGGAAAACTGATAAACCAACTTTTGAACAAACCTCTTCTCATCTAAGCGTGGTAGACAGAAAACCCCAAATCTGTTCTCATGGGTATGCACTAGAGAAAGTATGTGTAGGTTTCTCATCTCCGTGAAGTAGGTGGAAAATTGTGCCAGAGTGCACCAACTCCAATCTATCTTGAGCTCCAACACCTTGATGTGCTCTGGCTTGAAAGCACTCAGAACCATCCTGACATTATCTAGGGACAGCAACACAATCTTCATGTTGTCACAGCAGATTTGTAGGGAGTCTTTTCTCTGCTGGGCCCATTGTAAGAAGTACATTTCTTCTTCCTCCAGTTGGGATCTGAAGTAGAGGTCAACTCTCACCTTCATTCGTGGCCTCAGCTCATGTCTGGAAGGACGCTTCCCTGCTTGCTTGTCACTCACAGTCTCTGCTGAGCAGTTCCCATCCTCTGTTCCAGCCTGGATGGGCCAGAACTCACGGGGCATCCTCCGAAAATCGAGTACTCGAAGTTTCCCCCTCCTGTGAGTAGAACAGGTGAAGTGTCATGACAAGAGAAGACCGGACAGACATTCAGCTCCCATCTGGATTTTGGAGTGTTTGCTTTTTTCCCCCAGTACTCAAGTGTCCAACAAAGTCCTCATGGTCCCAGGCAATGACTCTTTCTGAGCTGCATCCATAGCTCTGTCTCACTTCCCTCCATTCAGTTTCTCTAGATCTGGTACTACTAGTGCCCGTGTGGAGACAGGGACAGGCTCCTTCCACTGCGCCCACATCTTCTCTATTCCTCCCCACACCCAACTGTCCTTCTCGATGTCCCCTCTCCCAATAGAGTTTGCCCTCAGGTTTAGGGATATCATTTAGGGGTTGGTTATAATTGGTATAGGGTTGAGGGGATAGGGGAGGTGTTTTATAGGTTCAGGGATGTTTATTTAAAAAAAAAGAGGGATTAATTGGTGATGGGATAATAATATATTGGTATTTGTGAGTTATTGCTTTTAGAAAATTATATTGCATCAATTCTTGTATATTGCTATATTTCTATGTTCAATATTGTATGTGAGTATGCTTCTACCTCTTTTTAAAACATTTATTATGTATTGATATATATTGTATTGATATATACACATATATTTACCATATTGCAGTGTACATTTCTGCTCTACCTCTGATTAAGATACTTGTATATTATTTATATAATGATATATATTGTTTACATTTGGAGGTCATTGTCCTCATTTATTGCACAGTTGTTTATTCTCTTAGTCTTCAAGTTAGATAGATATCGAGAATTATAAATCAAGTCATATATGTATGTCATGTTTATATTTAGGCTAATCAGATTCTTTAGATACATAGAGATTATATTTAGTATAGATAGTATAATCTTCAACCTCTTTGAAGAGCTATGAAAAATGGCCTTTAATCTAACCTAGAGTCCTGTGCTAACGAGACAATCCCTCCTGACAATACCACTCTACTGAGAGAACGTTGAGCCCCAAATACACTTCACTTGGAGCTTGTCTTCTTGGCAGAACTGGCCTTTGGGCAAAGAAAAGTCCATACCTCGACCACTAACAGAGTTACAGAGTATCCGTAAATGGATAAAAACAGGATTGTCTTATCCTGTCAAGACAGGATAAGTTAGTTCTAAAAAGTTCCTTGTCTTTAAAAATGGCATGCCAGTTAGGTCTTAGCCAAAGTTGGTTGCCTCAACATTGCAAATGAGATTTTGGGTGATTGCCCAGGTAGTCAGTTGTCCTGTCATTTGTTGCGCATTTCAAAAGTTTCTCGTTTGTTCTTCTGGGCTGCTTGAGTAAATTTACTTCTCTTCTCAGATCTTTGATGGAGTTGAAGACTAGATAGTTGTAGTTACCCTCTACATTATTTAGACTCCTTAGTAAAACTTTTGTTATGTTTCTTGCTTAATATTGTTTGTTGTTTCTATTTGGTATCTGTTCCTACTGTATATAGTTGTATTGGGTTTAGTTCAATCTTGTTTAGACAAAGGAGGAGATGATGGGGGAACTTAAGCCAATCACATTCTGCTTAGGGTGTGTCCCCCTGAGGCCACACAAAACAAATAAAAGATTGAGGTGCCCTTCTCACTTCGATCGACCACGCCCTTCCCTTCTCCATCAGAGCTCAACAGCAGTTAAGGTCTTCCAAGCTGATGCTAACCAAGGTCTGATCTACCTCTGTCTCCATTCTCTCAACCCTTGACATCTTTCCACGTACCCCAGAATCTTTCATTTGACCCTACATGGGTCTTACTTACGTGGGGCAAACCTGTTGAGTCAGCAGAACATCCAGTCCTTCCAGCACAGCATGAAAAATTTCTGAGTTGAAGGTGTTCATCAGGGTGCCCACAGGGAGGTAGGGGAAAGGCCAGGCTGCCACCATTGCCTTCACAATCCTAGTGCATCTGCTACTGAAGGCCACCTTGAACAGTGTTGGGAAGAGCATCTTGGGTAGGTTTTCCAGAGCAGAGATGGCCAAAGCCTCATTTCTCAGCAGAACTTGCCTTGACAGCTCCTCCAGTGTGGGTGGGGTCCAGATGTCCATCCTGTTAAAAGCTGGAGAGACTTCCAAGAAAGACATCCAGGAAATGTTAACTCATTCAAACATAATCAATATCCAGGAAGTGATACTGGAGAATACCTGAACACACAAACACATGGACTCAAAACACAGCATTGAGAGAGAGATAGGTACTGAGGAAACAGAGTCAGGTAGTTTTCTGTGAATTCTAGCAGAAGAGATCACTGTTCAAGGTCATCTGAGATATGTATGGAGTTTGTAGCCTTGGTTATAAAAGTCCATGTTTTTATTATTATTGTAGTTGTTTGACACAAGGACGTTCTATTCCTGGTTTCGCTGGAACTCACTGTGTAGACTATTCTGGCCTAAAACTCAGAGAAATCTGCCTGCCTCTGCCTCCCTAGTACTGGGAATAAAGGTGTGCCTGTGGGAATTGCTACCCCGAGTTATATTTCCCTACCCCCATTTGAGGTGCTTATCTGCAAAGAATCTTAACTTCCCTCTGCTCCTGGAGTTGGATGAGGAAGTTTGAGTGCACTTGATTATTCCTTGATCCCTGATGGGGTCAGGTGACAGTCCCTACTGGGGACAGGTGAAGGTGGAGTGCATGTGATCAGTCCTTGACCCCTACTGGGGTCAGGTGAGAGTTTCTTCTTGGGTCAGGTGACAGTCCCTTCGCAGCCTCCTCCCCATTTGGTGCCATGGTATAAAAGCTAGCCCCAGTAGAACAATAAACGAGCTGCTGTTTCACCTCAACCTCGTGCTCTGTGGATTTCATTCAACCTGGACACCCTCCGCCGAGACTCGTGGTTCCAGACCGTGCTGGCGCGGTATGTGCCACCACACCAGACAGTTGGTTTCACTTTTTCAAACTGGATACTGTACAGGCGTGGTGACCCACGCCTTTAATCCCAGTACTTGGGAGACAGACACAGGCAGATTTCTCTGAGTTCAAGGCCTGCCTGCTCTATTTAGTGAATTCCAGGATATCTAGAGCTGTTACATAGAGAAGCCCTGTCTTGAAAAATCAAAAAGAAACAAAAAGTAAAAGTAGCCAAAGAAACACACTAGCCAGAAACTAAAATGAACTGAACAACAGCAATAGAACATTACAAGAAGTTTGATTAAGAGCCCGCAATGTCAGCAACTGGGAGCTGAGGCTGAGTTTCTACCTACCCTGAGCTACTCAGCCACTTCTGGGACAATTTAGGCTAAACAGCAAAACCTGGTCTCAAAAATTAAAAAAAAAATTACAAATGAAAAAGAAGAAAAGTAGTATTTAAGACCAAGGCAAAGCTGTATTTGGAGTCAAAACCAGTCTCCAGTATCCTCATCTAGACAGAAATTAAACTCCCTGTGCCGTCTTGTGTCTAATCTGGAGAGTGGCTGGGCTGCATAGATGTGGTGTCCCGATGGACAGGGCTGACTTACCCGAGGTGGATCCTGGAGACCCCGTTCCTTCTTCCAGAGGGCAGGCAGTGACTCTGGGATCTCAAACCTTGGTGTCTTCTCTGGCTCCTCTGATGTTTTATAGCACCTTCCCTCAATCTCTGGCCCTTGCAGTCGGCCCCACCCACAAGCCCTAATTTGATTGGATGTTTGAGGCTTCACCCTCTGACCCATATTTGGGATTTTGGGTGTGTCTGGATGAGATGTTCACACAGGAAAGGGAAGGAACTGTGGGGATGGTGAAAGATAAGGACCCCTCTCGTGGATTCACAAACACTGAGGTCTTCCATTCTGTCATCTCCATATTTCTTTCTTCTTTCCCTCTTGGTGGAATTCGGTTTTCCATCGATCCTTCACGTAGATCAGGTTGTCCTAGAACTCATAGTGAGGCGGCGGCTGGGCCTCAGCTAATGCATTTCCCCTGTGTCATTTTCTCCTGAGAGCTGGAATACAGGAGTGAGCCTCAAAACCCAGCTTATTTATAACCATTTTCGAGGCAGAGTCAGACAAAGGGAAAGTGTACTTGGGCATCCAGACCAGGGGATTAGGCATCCAAGACTGGAAGCTGCTGAGCCAGAACAGTGGCATCAAGAGTGACAATGAAATATGGCCATCAAAAATAAAAGAAAAAGGAAAAGAAAAAAAGATACATCTTTAGCCCGGCGGTGGTGGCACTAGCCCTTAATCCCAGCACTCAGGAGGCAGAGTCAGGCGGATATCTGTGAGTTCAAGGCCAGCCTGGTCTACAAGAGCTAGTTCCAGGATCGGTTCCAAAGCCAGAGAGAAAGCCTGTCTCGGAAAAAAAAATATTACTCATTTGCTGGGCGTTGGTGTCCCACGCCTTTAATCCCAGCACTCAGGAGGCAGAGTCAGGCGGATATCTATGAGTTCGAGGCCAGCCTTGTCTACAAGAGCTAGTTCGAGGGCAGGCACAAAAGCTACAGAAAAACCTTGTCAAAAAAAAAAAAAAGGAAGAAAAGAAAAGGGAAGAAATATGGACATCATGGTGCCAGTGATGCCATCCTTTGCTATGTTGCTTGCTCTTCCCTAAGCACTGGAAAAGACCCTACCTCAACAAGAATAAATTGAAGTTTTAGATTTCTACTACTTCAACTTTTTATGTATTATTTTATAATTTATCTTAAGTTGTAAAATTTTAAATGTACTTTAGAAATGACACTGTATCTCATCTATACTGTGTTAATATTGTATAAAGTCAAACCTCCTCTTCTAGTTAGCCTAGCTGAGTATGTCAAAAATTATTATTATTATTCCTTTGTTAAATAAATAAATTATTTGTTAATTTCTTTTTAAAAATTGCCTGGACAGATTGACACATATCTTTAATCCTAGCTAACATGAGGCAGAGGCAGGTGGATCTCTGTGATTTCAAGACGAGCTTCACGTCATAGAAAGTTTTGTGCCAGTGGATCTTTTATTTGAAAAAAAAATCAGGTTGGTTGTGGAAGCATGTGACTTTAATTCAGCACATGGGAGGAGGAGGCAGGAGGATCTCCGTGAGTTCGAGACCAGCCTATCATAAACAGGGAGTTCTAGTAGAGTGAGGTCTACACAGAGAAACCCTGTCTCAAAAAAAAAAAACCTACATAGTTAAACAAATATATAAAGGGGTGCTATAGTGCTCTAGCATAATATGTTGGAGACCATAGGTTAAATATCAAAATAATCCAAAAAGGAAAAGAAAGTACAAGCAAAAAAAGAGAAAACACCTGGAAACTGTTCATTTTTATTAGTTGTTTTATTGGCACTCAGGTGGAACCCAAGGCTTCACATATGCACAGGACACAATACACCAGGATATGCATAACTACCAGCTCCTTTTCATTGCCTTTTAAGACACATATTTGTTGGAAAGTTTTCCCTCTGTTGATGCAGAGACACAGCTTTTAAAAAGACTTCTAAAGAAATAAAATACAGCTTTTTCTGGGGTCAAATTGGTGGACTTGGGTGTTATTAAGTTAATAAATTTCAGGACTTTGAGGCCAGTATGTTCTACAGAGTGAATTCCAGGGTTGGTTTCATAGCTATTGAACAACTCTTTTTTGAAAAACTAAAAAAGAGAAAGAAAAAAAAAGAAAATTAATATATTCCAGAGCCATGCAGTGGTGGCCCATGCCTTTAATCCCAGCACTTGGGAGGCAGACAGGTAATTGTTTATGAGTTCAAGCCATCCTGGTCCACAGAGTGAGTTCCAGGACAGGCTCCAAAGCTTCAAAGAAACTCCGTATAGAAAACCCCCCAAAAGAAAAAAAGTTAATACATTTTAAAAGTTTTATTCCTTAGTTATGATGTTAGGTCTGACTGGATATGTGATAACAGGATGTTACTAACACAAAGGGGACCAAGGGATATCTATTTAGTTGACTAAAGATAGCCCAGCATAAATCATAACTAGTCTCTGGGCCTGTACAACCCAACCTCTGCAAAGCTCTCACCTCTCCATTCACAAAATTCCTAGCCAATCAGCCTCTGCAGATGAGCATCCTTCTAGCAATTCCCCTGCAGACCTTTTACCATGGAGATGAAGGGACGAATTAAAGGGATGTGGAAGGAGGCTCTAGGACCATTTTATCATAGTGGGGGAGGAAAACAGGCAAACTGTACAGCCCAGCAGGAACCTGATGAGGAAGGAGACAGAGGAAGTCAGGAACCTGATGAGGAAGGAGACAGAGAGAAAGCCAGGCTGTCTTTTGTAACATGATGGTCGGCTTGTTGGGGTATCTATCCCACCCAGTACCCCACAATCAGCAAGCCCCAAAGAAAATTACACACAGGACTCCATGAGATTATAAAACTGAATGGCCCATTAGGTCAGGCTTCTTATTAGTCATTGTAACTTATATTAATCCATTATCATTATCTATGTTAGCCACATGGCTCAGTACCTTTCTCAGTGTGACAGCTCACATGTTGCCTCTTCAGTGATCTGGGCAGGAGTGACAGTGGGAACTTCCTGCTTCCCAGAATATTCCTGTTCTCTTTGCTCCACCTCTACTGCCTGCCTGGCCAATCAGCGTTTTATTAAAATACATGATTGACAGAATACAGACAATTCTCTCACAGTCTTTAGATTCAAAGTTGACAGTGGAGGTCTGCAAGCTCCATGGAAATGTGTGGGCGGGGTCTTTTCTAGTTCCATTCATTTCCTGTACATTTTGTGATTTTAACTTTCTTTGTCTGAATAGTATCCCATAGTGTACACCTGCTACCTTTACACTATGAACTTACTGATTAAAAGCCATTTTGGCCATTTTTTTTTTAAGCAAATTCCAGACATTTTCAATAAGAATTTCAAAATTATGGGTGTGTCATTTGTAATCAAGGTACAGCTAACTTCCTTTGGGGTCAAAGGATTGTGATTGAAGTTGGTCCCATGATATGTCACGATGTAATGTCCAGGTTCTTTGTTAAGTGCTCAAAAAAATTTACAAAAGACACGTGTTAACAAGGGATTAGGGTGCTCTTAACGAATGAGACTAAGAACATCACACAAAGTTTATAAAGAGACTTAAAAGGAGACTTAAAACCTGTTAAGTACTGTTTTTTAGGGAAAACATATAAAACAAGTACAATCATGATCCTAATTAATATTTGGAACAAGACAAACATACACATAAATACTATATATTTGTTCAAAAATGGTTGAAAGAACAATCACCAAAACCAATGATTGTATTATAGAGGAGCATGCGAAAGACATGACTAATAAATAACTTGTATCTAAATTGACACAGCGCCAAACTGTCTTTCTGCATCTGTGTTGATTCATCCACAGGCAGAAGGAATTCTCAGCCTTAACCAGAGAAGCCTGGCCGTGCAGTGAATAGTGGTCAATCCTGGCTGACAAGTTGCTCTTTGTTTTTTGATGTTATTTGTTTGTTTCTTTGTTACTATTTGTATTGGCTCTCTCATTTCTTGTTTGGTTCTGTATAATTTACTTGTATAGGAGTCTACATGTAGAGGTAAGAGGGAAATTTGCAGGACTGGATTCTTCCTTACCACCCTGTGGATCCCAGGGATCCAGTTTAGGACATCAGATGGGGGGAAGACCCCCTTATCACACTGTCCCAAGCACAGTGATGGCGCCACTGGGGTTCACAATGAGAAAGGAGAGATTTCCATGGAGAGTGAAGGTTTAAGGTTATGTGTCTGGAAAGAGGCCTCACTGTGCCTATATGGAGCTCTCAGATGGGGATAAAGCATTTCAGTCAACTGAGAGAACCAAAGAACAGGAAGATGCAGTAAGAAAAAAAACTACTTTTACCCCACAGATTTTCTAACATGCTCAAGCTTATTTTTAACTCTGAGGGAGAGCATTTGCCTTGAATGTAAAAATGATACTTATTCCTTTTTAGTTTCTTGATCTTTGAACCCGGTTCTCAGGTGACCTGGCTACATACCTAGGATGACCTTGAATTACTGAATCTCTACTTCTATCTCCAAAGTGACTGGATTACAGGGACACACTATAATGTCCAGTCACATCTGAGAACTAATTCAGATCTTTAAGGAAGTTAGACAGACATCTGTTAACTAAAGTTATTCAACCATGTTTTGGAGGGAGACTGGGACCCTGGGTATTGTTAAGTAGGTTGAGCATAGTTAGATCCTGTCTGAAGAAACTGAGAACCCAAACACACACATGAAAACAAAAAAATCTTAAGAACTAAAAGTTAGCAATGATTCCTAAGCGATATTTTGATTGTGGGAAATACACACATGATTTCTTGTAGATCTATATCTCCAGGCACGCTGCACATACAAACTCCTCATATCCGTAGGTTACCCATGGTATAAAGAGAAAGACCAGGAACCAGATGCAAGCTATCCTAATGCTCAGCCCCTGAGCTGAACCATTAAGTCTGAAAAGTTCACATCCTTTTCACAGTGGGTGAGACTGGGGACAGAACCCCAGGGCCTCATACACAAGAACAAGCACCCACCACTGAGATAATCCCAGTTCATGTTAATCAACCCATTTGCCATTGTTCATTTTTGTAAGCTGGTGTGTTTACAGAGAGTCCTACTCTGTAACCGAGGCTCATCGAAGCCAAATGTAGCCCACCTTTTATACTTACGTGCTTCAGGTTTGAGGGTGTTGGGCTAAGAGGTGTGCACTGATACACACAGATTTGGGATTTTGTTGTGACTGTTGCTTTTGTTTTGTTCTGTTTGTTTTGAGATAGGGTCTTGCTACTCAGCTCAGATTAGCAGTCACTGGTGATTCTTTAGATCATGTTTGTTCAAACTTGCAATCCTCCTGCCTCATGTTCTTATGTCACCAGACATGGCTCAAAATCGGTGTCTTAAATATGTTCATAAGAGGAGACAAGCAAGAATATTTTGTGTGTCACCTTGGACTATGTGCGAGCCTTAGAAACAACCTGGAGATCTGGACTGGGTGTTTTCATTTTCGGTCACCGTGTGGACATGTGTGAACCAGCTTCTCAGAGCATGGTCTCCAAAAGGCCAGACAGTGACCACACCCAGGGAGTCAGCTTCTCCTCCTCTGGGCTCTCTGTTGCTGCTGAGACAGCGTCCCTTGTCTTACTGTCTCCTCTAACACAGCCTGTGTAGTCAGAACGTCCATGCACTTCTGATCCTCCTGCCTCTACCTTCCGTGTGATGGGAATAGAGGGATGGATCTAACGCAGCCTCCACTACGAATCTGAATGACCTTAGAAACCATACCTCCCATTTCAATCAGTAGCTTCCAGTACCAAGGGTGCTTTCTGCACCCAATTCCCGAATAAAGAGAAACAAAAGAATGAATATCCATATAAAACTATTTTATTGCTGTGTGTGATGGTCCACACATCCTCACTCAGCACTGAGAGTGTGGCAGCAGCAGGATAGAATTCAAGCTAGCCTCAGCTACATAGCTGACTGCAGACTGGGTGAGTCTACATCAGACCCTGAATCAAAAATAAATGAAAGGTGTATGGAAGGGAGACCAGGACACATCCATCCCCTGTAAGTAGTGACCCAGATTCTGGATCCAGGGCCTCACACCAAAGCTGGGTCTAAAGGAGAACCAGAGGTTGGAGGATCTGACTCCTTATGCACTGTCTTGGCCCTACTGTAAGTTCCTCCATTATCTTATTCTCATTCTTCATATGCTGCCTAGTGTACCTGCCTGTGCGGGGCATCTCTTCCGCAGATGAATAGCTCAGAAAAGATATTGATGTTCATTAAAGAGGTGCAGTCTGTGTCTTCCATCATAAGAGACAGTTGCTCTGTGCGGACAGGGTGCTGGAGGGAAAACGTAAAACACGAGCAGGAGGAGACAGCTCGTGACCACTGGGCTTCTCAGCCTGTGATGTTCAGCTTGGAAACAGGATCAGATCAGCCCTGTTTCTGATTTCCACTAAGCTGCTCCAATTGCTTCTATCACGGAAGTCACTTCTGTTCATGTTTCTAATTCTTTCCAGAGTCAGATTTTACAATTGCTTTACAGAAGATAGAAAATAACAATGATACTAAAGAAACCGACTGCCAGTCTATATTGTAATAAACACAACAGTAAAGAAATAAAAGGGCCGGGCGGTGGCAGCACACGCCTTTAATCCCAGCACATGGGAGGCAGAGGCAGGTGGATCTCTGTGAGCTCAAGGCTAGCCTGGTCTACAAGAGCTAGTTTCAGGATAGGCTCCAAAGCTACAGAGAAACCCTGTCTCAAAAAAAAAAAAAAAAACCAACCAACCAACCAACCAAACAAACAAAAAACCAAAAAAACGAAAAGAAATAAAAGGACACGAGCAAAACCTTTTACTCTTACTGTATTAGATCCATCAGGCATAATTGATTACTTGGGGATTTTCATAATATAAAATATATAACAACTGATGCATTAAAATATAGGCATTAGTTCCCATGAGTGCTTTAGGATATTTGAAGGACTTTTGCTTTGCATGGGAAACCATTAGCCCTGCCGAGTTTAAGGAACCCAGAAGAATGTGGCCTCAAAACCATGTGGCATGCGGGCTAGACGGGGTGATCCATGTTGCTGATCTCAGCAATTAGGACATGGAGGCATCATCAATAAGACTTCAAGGAAAGGAGGTAGTGAGGGCTCCTCCCTGAAGAGCAGACAAGTTTGGTTCCTAGCTCCATGTAAGTCAGGCAGTTCACAGCAGTCTGTCACTCCAGATCGGGGGATCCAGTGCCTCTAACCTAACCTCTGCTTCTGGAACATGCACTAGTATTAACATGCCTACTCACAATTAAAAAGAATAAAAATTATATAAAAGAAGTCCAAATTAACAGGCTCCCTGAAATATTATAAACATGAAAACACACACAGAAGAATACAATGGCCTAATCGAATACCTTTTGCTTTGTCTTGTCTCTCCTTCAGCTATGTTAGGTGTACACACAGTGCTTCTGTTCTGAGTTTTCTAGATTTCAATTCTTTGTTATTAATCAAAATCCTTCATTAGAAGGTGTGTCTTCATCTCTTACTTCAGTGCAACACTTCCATGCACAACAACCACTGAGCAGATACTCAAGGTGGACATAACATTTTCTGGATAAAATGAAAAGCCTTGAGCAACTCTGTCTTAGAGGATGTTGATTCATTCCAGGTTAAGAAAATCAAGTTTGATCTAGAAAGACCCACTCAAATCCTGATTACAGATGTAAAAAAAAAAATTAACCTAGAAGAACTATAAGACATGTGATGTATATTTTACCTGTTCCAACACAAAATATTATCTTTGTCTGACATATGTACAATGCAAGCCTATATATGTATTGATGCAGATATGTAAGTTACCCTTAAAAGTTTATGTATTTTCAGAATAAGAGGACCTGACACCATTAAAAATTTCCCAGGTGATCCAGCATCCAAAATAGCTTCAAGGCTACTGACTGAGATAATCTAGCCTCACAAACTCTCCATTCAAGACTTAATTATCAGCCGGGTGGAGGTGGTACCGGCCTTTAATCCCAGCACTTGGGAGGCAGAGACAAGAGGCAGGCAGATCTTTGTGAGTTCAAGACCAGCCTGGTTCTATAAGAGCTAGTTCCAGGACAGGCTCCAAAGTTACAGGGAAACCCTGTCTCGACAGATCAAAAAAAAAAAGGACTTAATTATACTAATTTTCTCATGATCCCTCAAAGATTACCAGCACCCTAACTATTTGACATTGGCACTGATTTTGGTTTACTGATACAAATTTAATGTAACTTTTTATACTGTATATATGCTTCTACTCTTGTTTCAGATATTATGTTTTGGCAGTTCACTTAAAAATGTAATGTATCATTAAGAAATAGAGATGAATAGTGATCTATAATCACCAAACGTAATAGTCATGCTAGATATGTTTTCAAGGTCATACAGAGATATAGTTTAGATAGATAGGTAACTTATAAAGGTATCTAGGCAGAGAGTTTCAGCCCACTGTTCAGTTCCACCCTCTCAAGCAGTTGAAAACACAGGTGGATCACTTAGCATTTGTCCCAAGCCTGATGGGCTGCATTCCATCCCTGGGAGCCGTGTTGAGGACGGAGAGATCAGAATCTTTCTGACCTCCACTCCTGTGCCATAGCATTTCCCTCTCCCTGACACTAAATAAGTCGAACGGAAACACAAAATTTAAACATAAAGGATCACATAGAAGCAGAGGATCAGAACAGCTGGCTCCCAGATCAAGAATTCCTTTTCGCACCAGATAGAGTCTTATGCAACTGGACAAAATGAAGAGAACCACTGATTGTGGGTTGTCCAGACTCAGGGGGCAAATCTATAACATACTTCATGTACCCCACATCCAGCATACACAGCAGAGAAGGGATTGGGAATATTTCAGAAGCCAGAGGACCAGCAAGTGGACTGAGAGGTCAGACTGCAGCTCCTGTAACAGACGGGGAACCTACAGCCAGGACACCTCAACAAGATTGGTGTCTGAACACATTCTGAACAGGGGCAACTGCAATACAGGCACCATCACCAGGAAACAACACCTGTGGTTGACAAGTTTGAAGGAGTACAAATAAACTAAAAAATCTCTGACCTTTAGTCAAGGTGGAGCAGACTCACATTTTCTAGGGCCCGACAGCAACAGGTGTAGGAACTGTAGGAACATTTTCTCATTCAGGGGTTAATCAGGCTCCCCTTCTCCTTAGAGAATCCTCAGGTGAACCGGCTTTCCTGAGCTGTGGAATCCTTGGCCAGGTGACTGACAGGGTCAGTTTAATTAACTCATAAGAAAATGTGTTGTTCTAATTATTAATACAGATTCTCCCGGGATCAGGATCAAACTCAGGTCCTACACTATGCCCAGTAGAAAGTAGATTTCCTTGACTGACCTGAACAAACCGCCATTCCTCTGCGTCATCCCTGTGACATCAGTCACAGTTGCTGTGATGAAATACCCCAAGAGAAGGCACTGACCTGGAGCAAGTCTTATTTGTCTCACAACTCAAGGGAACACAGTCCATCCTGGTGCGATGACATGGGGGCTAGAGTGAGAGGCACCTGGTCAGGCTGTGTGCACACACGAGGAGCAGAGAGGAAGCAAGGGTACTGCTCAGTTTGCTTTCCCTTCCTTGTTCAGTTCATGACCCCAGCATTTGGGGTGATGACGTCAGTCTGTGACACAAGACCGCCACATTCAGAGTGGAGCTTCCTGCCTGCTTCCTCTTCTCAGAACAGCAGCAGGTATGCTTACTTGTCATGGGTTTGTGACTCTCCACAGAGGTGGTGATGGGAAGCAGAGGGCAGTGAGAACCACCTGAAATGCTGTCAGGTCTTTCATGGGTGGACCTTACCTTACGTGCCCTAGGCTATAATAGGCTGCACTGGAATTCTATGTCAGTGAAGACAGGAGCTGCAGAGCTGTGCACGGAGCCATCACAGTGGCAGGTGTGGTGTGACTTGAGTGCGCAGAATCCAACAGGCAACACCATAGACATAGACTTCCATCATGTGGTCCAAGTGACATCGGGACACACGCCCCTTCCACTGTGGTGTAAACCCATCACTCCTGCTCTCTAGCATCATTTGTCAGAACTAACCCCATGGTCTCTGCCTAGGAACCTGAAGACTCTTTTTCAGAATGCCAGCTTTTTCAGTCACGCTTGAATAACTTCTTGTAGTGTGAGCGCTTCCTTCACCTAAAACATCTGGACATGAGTGGTGTCCTACTGTCCAGTTCATATATGATGCCTCTCAGTGGTCTTTAAAGAATGTGGCAGACACTCAGGAGACTCTGGAAATGCAGGGGTGTGGGATAAAGGGCTCTCAGTTCAGTGAACTCCTACCTGCCCTCAGCCAATGCTCCCAGTTCACCAAGGTTAATTTCTTTTATTTATTTATTTTTTATTGATATTTATTGAACTCTATATTTTTCTCTGCTACCCTTCCTGCCTTTCCCCTCTTCCCTTCAATCGTCTCCCAAGGTCCCCATGCTCCCAATTTACTCAGGAGATCTTGTCTTGTCAGTAGATACTTTCTACTTCCCATGTAGATTTTATCTTTAAAAATTTCAAACATTCTCTTGAGGCTATTTTTTAGATCATTTTCTTCTGGTTCATCCATATTTGGTTGTTCAGATCTTGCTTTTGTAGGGTTTTTAGGTTTTACTGGTATTGTGTTGCTCTTTGTGGTGTAGCATGTGATCTTACCTTTTCTACTCATCTTGGAGGTTCTAGGCTCGGAACCCACAGGGAATCTGCTTACTTCCTCAGAGGTCTCAGACTCAGGCTGGGACCCGCAGGGGTTCCAGGTTCCTGCCTATTCCCTTTGATGTCTCAAATCAAAGCCCGAACCCACAGAAGACCTGGCTCAGGCCTACTCTCTCTGAGGTCTCAGACTTGAGCCTGGCCCCGCCAAGTTCTCTGGTTCCTGCCTATTCCCTCAGAGGATCCAGGTTCACTCATGCCGAGGCTGACAGAGGTCCTGGCTCAAGCCTAGTTCCTGGGAGGTCCTAGACTCTCGCCCAGACCCACTGGGGTGTTGGCTTAGGTCTACTCCCTTGAAGGTCCCGGATTCACGTCTGGACCCTCAGCAGTCTCTGGCTCTGGCTCACTTGCTCAGTGGTTACTCCCTTCTGCCTGTTCTAGTGGAGATCGTTGACTCTGAATCTGATCGCTGGGTCAATCCTGATCCACCCTTGTCTGGGGGACTGGGTTTGCTCCTGGCTTCTGCTCTTGGGGGTGCTTGTTCTCTCCGTGTCTTAGGTAACTGGTTCAGTCCCACTCTGGTGGAGCTTGCAGACTCTGAGTCAGGTCGTTGGCTCAATCCTGGTCTGCCAGTGTCCCAGGACTGGGTTTGCTCCTAGCTTCTGCTCCTGGTGGAGCTTGTTTCCTCCAGCTCTCTCTGTCCTAGGAGCTCCCAAGGTCAATTTCTATACCAATGATTCTCCATGAATCTCTCGAGTAACCTTCTCCACCACACAGTGAACTTGAGAAAAATGACTATGGAGCAAAACCCTGCTCCTCTGGAGTCCTATGAGAAAAGTCACGTCTCCATAGAGAGATTTGTACATTTGTCCCTTGCTCATGTATACATTCAGGGTTATAGGACAGTCCAAGAGGATCTCCCATGCTACAGATGTCTGTAGTAAATGTTTTATTTATTTTTTATTTTATTTTATTTTGGTTTTTCGAGACAGGGTTTCTCTGAGGCTTTGGAACCTTTCCTTGTAGACCAGGCTGGCCTCAAACTCATGGAGATCCGCCTGCCTCTGCCTCCCGAGTGCTGGGATTAAAGGCGTGCGCCACCACCGCCTGGCCTGCAGTAGATGTTTTAAATGCTGTGTGCATGACCAGGAGAGCAGACTTTGTTCTTTCTTGCAGTAAAGAGGGGCAAGTTACTTTTGGTCCTCACCTTCTCATGGTGGCTACATAGAGGGCTTTGTGCACAGCTGTTAACCAAAGTGAGCATTGCAGACACACCTTCTAAGAAGGAGGGTGGGGATTAATAGAAGTTTTTAATCGAGGATAGTCAGTGTAGGAGACACTGTGTGCATATCAAAATGGCAGTTGGAAAGGGCAATGCAGAGCAAAGCGGATGAGTTTTAACCTGTGTTATATGGCTTTCTTTTCTCTGTAACACGAAAAATATTTGAGTATAACTTGTTAGCCTTCAACTCCTATAAAACTTACTTTTTATTGTTTTTACTTTTGTTTATGTGGTACAAGCCTACTAATGCAAGTGCCAGAGGCATAGGATCCCTCAGTTAGTTGCCTGACATGGTTGCTAGAAGCCAAACTTAGGTCCTCTGGAAGAGAAGCAAGTGCCCTGCATTCCTGAACAATCTCTCCAGCTCCTGGACTTGAACACTTAATCTTCTTGATCTGCCTCCACCTCCTACTTGCTAAGTTACCAGTATGGACCACCATATCTAGTCTGTATGCTACATGGCTTTTAAAAGCCTGTTGGTCACTGGCATGTACGTCTTCAGGATATGGTCAAAATTCCCTCCACTCTCCTCAAGTCCTTACCACACCAGATAACTGTCTTTGCGCTATTCAATTGTGATTTCCTCCTTTATTTTGTTTCTAAAGTCACTGCACATAATTTTTCTCCTATTTGTGGGTAATCTGATAGCCACTGAAATTACCTGGGACCATGGAGCCATGGAGAACAGATCACAAGATACACAATGAAACCCACTTTAAGAGTTTATTTAGAGAAAGAAAGACATGTGCACAGGAAGTTGGTGCAGGAAGAGATTGTAAAGCTTGTGGTCCCAGCTTTTAAAGGCTGCCTAGGGCATGGGCACGGGGGCCCAGTAGCTGTGGCACACATAGATCACATGACCATGCTGCATGTAGATCAGGTAGGGCTTGAGGCCCTGGGTGGCTATGTACGTTGCCTAAATGCTTGATGTCACATGCGTGGCCCTGGAACCCGGATGTGCCAATACTCGGGGAGGGTAGACACTTTGCCAAAACACTTGTGATGGAAATGGTAACAGCCACAAAATAAGTTTGTATTACAAAATTATTTAATCTGTGTGATTAGTAAAGTATATGTCCATGGCTTCAATATTGGTCATTGTTGATGGCTGAGTTCCTTAAAGCAATTAATTGTAAGGATTTTTATCGAGTATACTCTGGGAAGACATAAAATGTGAAAAGAAGTGATTGCCGTGATATTACCATTTAAGACATAATCTTAAATCATCCCCTGCTGAAAAGCAAGTTTTAGCACAATTCATTTGGCATCATATTATTACATGAGTTCTTATTGGTCTTAACACACACACACATAAACACACACGAAACAATATATTTGCAACCTAAAGCTTTAAAGATGATAGAGAATGGCTAAATTTTTATGCAAAATACACTTGATTCTTTGTGACTATGTATCCACAATTTTTTAATTTAATTTTTATTCTGTGTTTTTCACATCTTGTATCTTGATCCTATTTGTTCATCCTAATGCATCCCTTCACATCTGCCCTCAGCCCCTACATGCACCCCAAATAAAATAAAATTCTAGAGGAAAAAGAAAATGAAATGAGAAAGAATTAAAAACTAAGGAATTTTATAGAGGAACCCTTTGTAGAAAAACAAAAAGGGTCTCGTTCCTGCCTCAATGTTATAGAACACTTGTTGACTCCCAATGAGAAGCCTTACCCTATCTAAGGAGCAGATGGGGGCGTGATGTGGGGGACGTGGGAGGATCAGGTGGAGGGAGTGTGGGGAAACTGGCATTGGTATGTAAGATAAAAAGATTGTTTTAAAAAAGAAAAATTAAAAATCACTTAAATAAAAGATGAAGAGGAAAAATCTCATCATGCACATTGTAGTGCAACTATGAAAGCCACACTGTAACCCGATTTCTCCACACATCACTTCTTACAAGTATTCATTGCAAAGAGTCATTTGTCTGGTTTGAGGTTTCTGGCCATCACTATGCCTTTGATTCTGGGCTCCCACTAGGACTCATACTGGACATCCTGCTGACATCCTTTCTTGGGGAGATCCTGCAGCTTCTGTTCTAATGGTCAGGTCCCTTCATGTGCTCCAACAGATCATAGACAGAGTAGATGTTGGAGCAGGCCAAGTTGTACTCAACCCTGGGTTTGGGTATGTGCAACTGTAGGGTTGGTTCATCAGATAGAAGATGGGGACAGCTCTCCCATGATCACAATTTCAAGTCTGGCTCACTCACACCTCTGCTAACAGGGTTGGCTCTGTCGTGCTGCCCTGGCGAGGTGAAGGGCTGATTTCAAGTGTTGCCCCTGGTGGGGATCAGGGATAGCTCTCCCACTCTTATGACCACAAGCCCGGCTCTCCCACATACCTCGGCATTGATGGGTTGGGGCTTGGAGTAGGAAGAGGGCATTTCTCCCTTGCCCATGTCACCAGAAAACAGACGGGAAATAGGAACAGCTCTCCTGTGGTCAGTTTTGGGGCTTGCTATCTCACATCTATACTAACTAGGTTGGGTGTTGTACCGCCCTGGTCTGGTACAGGGCCTACTGTTCGGGGTGTTACACCTGGTGTGGATGGCTCTCCATACTGATGACCACAGCACCAGGTCTCCCACATGCCTCAGGCATTGTTGGGCAGAGGGGGAAATTCTCCTCTACCCGAGCTGCCACTAGCCAATGGGTGATGGGGACAGCTCTCCCATGCTCACAGTTTCAAGTCTGGCTCACCCACACCTCCGCTAACAGGTTCAGCTCCCCTCCGCAAGTGCCTTTTACACTGACAACTCTTGATATCTCCTCACTCATCCAAACTCCAGGAGCTCAAACCCTGGACCCCAGAACAAACTATTGTTCAACTATTGAACTCGACTCACACACCTGAAAACTGCCTGTCCTCTTCACTGTGTGGTGCTGCGGGTGAACGTGAGAGCCACATGAATCAGGCAAGTACCCTGCTACAAACAAGCATCCCCATTTTAATTGGCCAGTTCATTTTTCTTATTTCTTTGTGAAACTGGGTTTTCTATTTGAAGACTAATTTTTAAGATTAGCTGTATATGTGTGTGTGCTGATTGTGTGGATTTGTGGATATGAAAGTAGGACCCCATATGTGTCAACAGTTATATCTATCACCTGAAGCCTCCTTTTCAGAGCCATTTGAAAACCACAGACTCCAAACTTGGGTCCTCATAAAGAAGCTGCATGTGTTGGGAGCTGGAGAAATGGCCCATTGGTTAAGAGAAGTAGCTGCTATTCCAGAGGACCTGGGTTCAGTTCCCAGAACTCATGTGGTAGCTCACAACTGCATGTAACTCCAGTTTCAGGGGTCTGACATCTTCACACTGCTGCACATAAAATAACAAAGAGAATCCTGCAGAATATGAGCTATAAAACTACAAGCCATCTCTCTCCATCTATATGGGTAGTTGGTGTTTTTTTTTGGGGGGGGGGGAATTGGTTTTTCTGAAACAAGGTTTCCCTATAGCTTTGGAGCCTCTCCTGGAACTAGCTTTTGTAGACCAGGCTGGCTTCAAACTCAGAGATCCACCTGCCTCTTGCCTTCCAACTGCTGGGATTAAAGGCATGCACCACCACTGTCTGGCCATGGGTTGCTATTTAAAGGAAATATCTTACGCTGTATGCTAGGCTGGCCTACATGTCCATAAGAGGCCCACACTGGCTGATAACTTGATTCACCTATGCCAGGCTCTGAAATGCTGACACTACTGCTCTCAATCTGTAGATCTTTACGTCTGCCCAGACATTATTAGTTGAGGAGCCCTTACATTTAGATATTTTATGGAATTTGGAGAACAGGGACAACATTTAAGCAAAGAACACTTGTTCTATGTATTCAATAATTATTCCAATGAAGAATTTAACAGAGAAATAATAAATTATTTCATTGATTTCTTACTATGTAGGAAAGTTAATGTCTAGGCCTAGGGAGATTTTTTTTTAAGTATATCAGGAAAAGACCACAAGTGAAGACATAAAACACACTTCTTTTTTTAAAGTAAATGTTTTAGACCAGTAGAGACATATTTATTGAACCCCTTTATACACACCATGGCTACTCCAGAGTGTGAGAGTCCATAGGAACACAACCCTCCAGACACGGGGCGAGCAAGCTGCACACAGCGGCTCACTGTGGGACTATCAGCGAGGCAAGGAAAAAAACCAAGAATTCAAGCCAGCCTAGAGTACATGAGGCTATCAAATAAAAAGAAATTCTCATATGTGGAAGAAAAATAAAGATTACAAAACCTTGTTCCCTTTGCCCATGTTGTCTTCTTTCCTTCAGCCATGTCTGATAGATCCCAGTGCCCCGAGGCCTGAGTACACAGGATGTTGATCCTCTGTGGTCCCTACACATCCATCCTTCACAGGAAGTATCTGCACTGCTCCCTTAAGTTGGAATTTTGGTTCACATAACTGAAGAACCACACAAAAGGCACGTGACTGGCTCACGGGCCAAGAACAAGACAAGAGAAGTGTCACAAAAACTTTCTCTTTATTGATACCAATGACCCCGGAACTCTGCTTCACTCACCAGATCCTAGAGATTTTCCATTCCTGAGTCACTGGACCTTCCTGAACCTAAGCCTGGCAGTGAGGTTAATAACTGAAAAAGACCCCAGAGGGAGAGCATCCAGGATTGCAGGTGCAGGACAAAGCCAGTGCTCCACCAGCAGAAGCCACATAGAAACACAAAATTGTCTTTCTGACTCCACACAACTCTAGCTGTCCCCACTGTCCCATTGTTCTCCCTGTAGGGTCAACCTCACTGGACATCATTCTGTTCCTAACTATATTTGCAGTGTCTAAAGCCAAGAGCTCTGAGACCCCAGGCGAGAGATGTGCCTCAAGCCTTCCATGACTTCAAATCATAAGTCATATTCTCTACTTAAAGGCAAGCAATAACAAAGTCTGGTTGCCAGGTCATACACACAGCGCGCAGCACATTTACGGCAGATATAGGCAGCAAAGGAGACACCCTTGGGCTGCCTTCTGGCTCTGAGTATATCCATGAGTTCATCACAAAGATGGGAAAATCTCTCTACAGAGATGCAACCTGACTCATCATAGCACTGCAGAGGGGCAGGGTACTGTTCCACACTCAACTTCCTCAAGTTGGCCGTGTGGTACAAAAGGTCCTTCAGGATGGGCGTAGAGAAGTCATTGTCATACAAGTTTAACTTAGTGAGCTTTGAGCACTGGCTGAGGGCAGGGATGAGGTGAGTGAGGTGAGAGTCCTTCATCCTACAGCCCTGCAAGTCCAGGGACTGCAGAGTGTCTGCCACATTCTGTAACAGGACTTGGAGAGGCATGGGATCTAAGGGCGATAATACCACACCACTCATGTCCAGCTGTTTTAGCTGACAGAGGTTGTGACACAAGGGGAAGTAATTCAAGTCGCGCTGTGACAGATGGAAGCCAGTGGTGGTGAGAGTCTCCAAGGGGGTTGTCAGGCACCTAGGAACAGACAAAGGGACTATATGAACAATGAGTGTGCCCGGGTGCTACATAGGAGTCTACTGAATCAAGTCACACCCACAACTCTCTCCATAATTGTTCCCAGTGACTGGCAGGCACCATGCACCCACTACCCCTTCAAGTGAAAGAGAAAGATTTGCTCTGGTAGCTGACCCAGCTCTCCACCTTGTTTACCTGAGTAACTGTTCCATGCGGTCTCTCAGAAAGTAGACCCCAATTAAGGATAGATGTTGTAGACAGTTAAACTTGGGGAACTGAGAAATCAATGTCCTGGCACACTCCTCTTCTGCGTCTGTTGTCCTGTTGCCAAATCTCCAAGTGTTCTTGATAAAAGTCAGGGAGAGTTTGTGGAGACTTCTCATCTGGCCGAGGCAGGGAACAAAGCATTCCAGTGAGGATAAATCATACACCAAGTACAGGTCCAGCTCCTCAATGTGCTGTGGCTGGAAATTCAAGAGTGATTTTATAGTGCATACAGGCAGAGCTTTGATCTTCATCTTCGTACAGAGGAGCTGCAGCGAGCCTTTTCTCTGCTGGGCCCACTGCAGGAAGCATGCCTGTTCTTCCCTCATGTTGGGCCAAAGGCAGAGTTCAACTATGACCTTCAGACGCCTCCTCATTGCATATCTGGGAAGGACCTTCACTACTCGCTTCTCTTCCACAGTCTCTGCAGTGCCGTCCCCACTCTCTCTTCCGGTCCATATTCTCCAGAAGTCATAGGACACTTGCCTCAGGTCGAGCACCTGAAGATTCTCCCTCCTTTGGGTAAAACGTGCAAAGTGTCAGCAGACATGACAGCCCAACACCGAGTCAGCTTTCACTACACATCCCTAATGGCAGCTCTTCCCTCCTGGATAGGTGTGTGCCTCTTCAGCACCGCGTGTCCAGCATAGGAAATCACATGTGCTATGGACAATTTCCCTGAGCTGCATATGCGGACCTGGCTACTTTCCTTCCACTACGATACTTTATATTCACTGAGTCCCATTGTTAGTGTGTGTGGGATGCCAGGGAGAGACGCATTCCACACTGGCTAAATCTACTCGAAGCTCTAATCCATACTCAACTGTCCTTACTATAAGCAAACCATAGCTTTCAAGACCCCTGCATCCTGGTGTGATGATCCCAGCAGAAGCCTCTGACCCACTTACAAGGCCATTCTGCCAACCCTGCGGTCCCCTCAGTGTGCCCTATGTACTCCAGGCGACCATACTTGGTTATTGCTTACCTGGGGTGAAGCCTTCTGTCCAGATGCGTGTCCATGCCATCTAGCAGAGCCAGAAAGGTTTCCAAGTTGGGAGTCTTCATCAAAGTCCCCACAGGGAGGCAGGGGAAAGGCCAGGCTTCCACCATTGCCTTCACAACCCTAGCATGTCTGCCTTGGAAGGCATCCTTGAAGAGACCTGGGAAGAGCTCCCTGGGCAGTTTCTCCAGAGCAGAGGTGGCCAAGGCCTCATTCCTCAGCAGAGCCTGCCTTGCCAGCTGCATGAGTGTGGGTGGGGTCTGAACATTCATCATGAAGGGTCTTCAGGCAGAAGGCTTCTGAGCAAGCACTGAGGGAAAAACATACTTTCAGGATAAAGTTTAGAAATTTCTCTCACCCAGCACAGTAACCACTCAAGGTTAGAACTTATTTCCCCAGCAATGGCAGAAATATCAACTTCACCCATTGTCCTCTCTGGTGGTGTAAAACCGGACTTCCTCGCTGGCAGCACGGGAGCCTCGCTAGCCCCTGAATGTGCACAAACCTCAAAATACCTTCTGTGACCCTTGCTAAAACAACAACAAAAATCCTTGTATTGTGTTCAATGTTTAGTTTAATTTCTACCAAGGAGGAGGATGGCCGTGGGTTCCTCCAGTTTTCTGGCCACCCTGTGTCAGAGCCAGACCACATCCAGAACAGCATAGCTCTTTGATAAGGACGCAGACTAAAGCCTGAGTCAAGACAGAAGGTGCAATTGCAGTTCCTGCTGCTGTGAGTCTCAAGCAGAAGAATTTCCCAGGAATCAAAGATATGTGTGATCCACAGGTCTATGTGTGCTCTTATTCCACAAAAACAAAAGCAATCATTTGAGCTGGGCGGTGGTGGCAACTGCCTTTAATCCCAGCACTCAGGTGTTAGAGGCAGGACCTCTGTGAGTTCAAGGTCAGCCTGGTCTGGATAGGCTCCAAAGACAGAGAAACCCTGTCTCAGGAAAAAAAAAAAAAGCCGGGTGTTGGTGGTGCAGGCCTTTAATCCTAGCACTCAGGAGTCAGAGGCAGGCAGATCTCCATGAGTTCAAGGTCAGCCTGGTCTGCAGAGCTAGTTCCAGGACAGGCTCCAAAGCTATGAAGAAACCTCGTCTTGAAAACCCCCCAAAAAGTAGATAAATAAAACAAATAAAAGAAGTCATTTGAATGGGCCACAGTATGAGGGAATGTGCTGGTAACCTCAGCGCCCTGAGTCAGGAGGACCTTCATCTCCATCCATCCTAGCCAGAGCTACAGGGACAGGGTGTTTTTTTTTTTTTTTTTTTTGTTGAGACAGGGTTTCTTTGTGGCTTTGAAGCGGCTCCTGGAACTAGCTCTTGTATACCAGGCTGGCCTCGAACACACAGAGATCCTCCTGTCTGTATCCCGAGTGCTAGGATTAAAGGCGCTACAGGGACAGTTTTAATACAGCTTGAACAACACAGAAAACCCTTGTATCAAAACAATCATCAACCATAATGAAATCAGGAAGCTATCATAAATCAACATCTGAGATTGTAAAACTATATTTAGAAACAAATCCATTGTCTTCAATGTGTTCATCTGAGGAGACAGAAATAAAAGTTTCCAGTCCTTTCTACGGTCTAAAGGTCCTGATATTAACTAGAGGAGCCCACAGAGGACATCTACTCACCAGTTCTGAGTACTGACGACAGGTCTCTTTATCCCAGATGAGCCAGGCAGTTCCTCCAGGCTCAGGTCTCTGAGTATGTCCGGTGGATCTCCTGAAGCCTTTTGTTTGGTTGTTTTTTAACTTTGGTTTTTCGGGACAGGGTTTCTCAGCAGCCCAGGCTGTCCTTGAACTCAAAGAGAACTGCCTCCACCTCCCAAGTGCTGGGATTAAAGGCGTGAGCCAACCCCACCAGACCCTCCTGAAGTCTTTATTTACCTTTCTGCCCAACTTCCCTATTTCAGTTCCACCTTCCAACCCAACACTGCAATTTGATTGGATGGTTCAATCTCTGTCATTTTAATTCTGCCTAAAACATTCAACCATATTATTGACTTGAATCAAAACTCCTTGAGAAAACACCCCCACTGCCCCTTAAAAGTCTTGGATAAACACAAATATTCCACTTGTTAATTAACTATACAACACTGAGTTCGTTGATTTCTTGTTTTATTTTCCTATTTATTACTTAGTTTTGAATTTGTTGCACAGACCATCTCTTGCTCTGAAGCTGAGATTGTTTTGGCCCTTTAACTCCTAGGAATCCTCCTGCCTCAGCATCCTTGCTAGGATTTCTCTTATGAATCACCAAACCTTGCTGAATTTGATTCATGTAACCAAAGGCAGTCTGGGTTTGAGTTAGTTTGGGATTTAATATATTGTTGATAACAGTCATAAAAATAATTCAAAAATGTTTTGGCAATGGCCCTGGGAAAAGACCTAGTCAGTCAGGCATATGTTCAGGAGCTCAAGGCCTGAACTGGATGTTCTGTCAATAAACTGAAATAGAAGCTACTCAAAAGGGTGAGGCAGGAGGATGGCTTGCATGTATTAATATGGTGGTCAGGGTATTGGGGATGCACTCAGTTCGTAGAGAGCTTCCCAGCGTACACTGAGTCCTCTTCCCATGACTAACTGCACCAGACATGCTGGGGCATGCCTGAACCGCAGAATTCAAGAGCTGGAGGCAGGAGGACAGGTTCAAAGCCATCTTCAGTTATCTTCAGTTATATTGTAAAGGCACTGACAGCCTGAGCCACATGAGACCGGCTCTCTAACCAATGAACAGAATAGAACAACAGAAGAGGCGGCTTTTGAGGATATCTTGGCTCCCCAGATACGGAGTGTGCTTCAGGAAGGATCAGAGCAGCAAACCTGCTCAAGGAAAGGAACTCGAGGGTGGAACCTGGGGATTGAATAGTGGATCAGCAACAATGAGCACCTGTTGATCTTCCATTCCCAGCACCCACATGGTGGCTTCAAATGATCTTTAAGAGCAGTCTCTGGTGATCTGAAGCCCTTCTCTGACCTTCTTGGGCACCAGGCATTCACATGGTGCAAATTCACACAGGCAGGCAAAACACCTAGAATGAAAAAAAAAAAACCCACCTAGAATGAATGTTAGAAAAAAAAAGTTTGAATTGTAGGTCCCAGGCAGCTGGTTATACTCCTTTCAAGACAGGCTCTGTAGAGGCCAACAGGAAAGTAGGCCTGAGTCTCAGTTCAGCCTAAGGCAATACTTGGTTCCAAGAAAGACCACAAACTGAACCCACCCAGGCACCACCCAGGAACCAATCATTCAAAAAACATTCCTCAAGTTCCAACTATTGTAGATAGGATCACTTAATGTCCCTTAGCCCAGCACACCTGTCCCCTTCCACCAAGATACACCTAGACAAACATCAGCCATCCCGAGACTTAGAACTTTCTCATCCCTATCTGTGCTATTATAAAAACCCCACTACACTGGGCAGTGGTGGTGAATGCTTTGAATCCCAGCACTGGGGGAGACAGGGCAGAGGGGCAAGAAGGGAGGCAGAGGCAGGCAGAGCTTTGTGAAGCCAAGGGTAGCCTGATCTACTAGAACTAGTTCTAGGACAGCCAGGGCTGTTACACAGAGCAACCTTGTCTCAAAACCCAAAATAAATAAATAAATAAATAAAATAATAAAAATCCCAGTCCAACTGAACTCGGGTCTCTCTGATCATGCAATGCGTTGGAAACACAGAGATTATAGGTGGGTTTGAATTTGAGTAAGAATAAAGGCTTTTTGCTTTTAGACACAGGACTCAGCCTCCTTTTTTGGTTTTGTGGGAAACTCCACAATCTGGGTATAACAGGATCAGTACCCGGGAATGATGGCACATGCCTTTAATCTCCACATTTGGGAGGCAGAGGTAGTTGAGTCTCAGTGACTTCAATACTAGCCTGATGTCATCAATTCCAAACCAGCCAGGCATACAATCTAAGGACCTGTTTAAAAAATTATTTTAAGCAGGGTGGTGGCCGAATACAGTTCCCAGGAGGCAGGGTTAAGTGGATCTTGAGTTTGAGGCCAAACTTGTCTACAGAGTGAGTTCCAGGAAAGAAAGGACTATAGAGAAGTCTTCTCTTAAAAAAGAAAAACCGAAGAATCTAAAATGGCTGAAAGACACTTACGGAAATGTTCAACACCCTTAGTCATCAGAGAAATGCAAATCAAAACATCTCTGAGATTCCATCTTACACCTCTAAGAATGGCCAAGATCAAAAACACTGATGACAACTTATGCTGGAGAGGTTGTGGGGTAAAGGGAACACTTCTGTATTGCTGGTGGGAATGCAAGCTGGTGTAACCCCTTTGGATGTCAGTGTGGCTATGTCTCAGAAAATTAGAAAACAACTTTCTTCAAGACCCAGTAATACCACTTTTGGGTATATATCCAAAAGATGCTCAATCGTGCCACAAGGACATGTGCTCAACCATGTTCATAGCAGCTTTGTTTGTCATAGCTAGAACCTGGAAACAACTTAAATGCCCCTTGATCAAAGAATGGATAAGAAAAATGTGGTACATTTACACAATGGAGTACTACACAGCAGAAAAAAATAACAACACCTTGAATTTTGCAGGAAAATGGATGGCGCTAGAAAACATTATTTTGAGTGAGGTAACCCAGACACACCAAGACAATTATCACATGTACTCACTCATAGGTGGTTTTTAAACATAAAGCAAAGAAAGCCAGCCTACAATGCACAACCCCAGAGAATTTATACAACAATGGGGATCCTAAGAGAAGAGAGACTTACACAGATCTAATCTACATGAAAAGTAGAAAGATAAGATCTCCTGAGTAAATTGGGAGCATGGGGACCTTGGGGGGGAGAGTTAGAGGGGGGAGGGGAGAGGTAGGGAGAGGGAGCAGAGAAAAAAACCACAAAAACAAAACAAACAAAAAAAGGAACAAGGCTATAAGAGAAAGAGTACATTGGAGTGAAAATTCAGTTCATGTGGTTTAGATCATCATTTAGTAAGCAGCTGCTTGGCACAGTGGTGAATGTCTTTAGTAATTATAGCCAAACATTCAGGAAACAAATAGGAGGATTGCCTGAGCCCAGGAGTTCAGGACCAGACTGGGCAACCTTAGAGAGAGCCTTCTCTCAAATAAACCAAACAAAGCAAGAACTAAGCCTCTGTTGAGTACCTTTTGTGTACCTGACCCAGTTTCAGAACTTTTGGGAAACATTACATTATTAAATAAAACAAAAAAGAAAAGAAAAACAAAAACCAAACAAAAAACTTCTTTAAAAAAATTTAAAAGAAAAGATGGCTCAGTAGGGAGCCTGACTTCATGACTAGGAACCATAATGTGTGCTGAGAGAAACTGCTGCAGTGTCTCAGCATGCACTCCCTGAGCACTGATGAGCAAATGCATTCCTCATGCAAAGAAAAATACTGATTGCTGATCCAGGTGGTGCAAGCTTCAAGAGACTGAAGAAGGACTGCCACAATCCCGAGGCTAGCCTAGACTAACTGCATAAGGAAACTCCACTTCTCCATGGAGCAGTACTAGGAGCCAATGCCAGAAGACAGAAATCTCTGGACCTGTGCTTTTCCTGCCAGCTTTTCCTGGAGCTTTTCTGTGATAGTCCCGTGTGTCTCTGAGGAAATAGATTTTTTTCATACAATTTCATACAATATGTTCTGTTATGGCTTACCCTCCCCCCAACTCCTCTAAGATCCTCCCAACCTTACTTCCCATCCCAATCCATTCTCTTTCTGTCCTTTGTAAGAAAACAAACCACACCTAAAGAATGATAAGAAAGATCTAGGTGTGGCATGCACACCTCTAATCCCAGCACCCAGAAGGCAGAGAGAGAGAGAGAGGCAGGCAGATATCTGTGACTTCAAGGTCATCTTGGTTTATGAAGTGAGTTCCAGGACAGAGAAACCCACTCTCAAAAACAAACAAAGCAAAAAATACCAGATTTGAATAGGACAACATAAATAACAAACAGAAAAAAAGCCAAACAAAAAACAAGGAACACATAGAGATGCAAGACATGTTCACACACATAGGAATCCCGTGAAAACACGAAATTGGTAGCCATAACACAGGAGCAAAGGACCAGTGGTGTGTGTGTGCCCCCAGGTGGTGCTGACCACCACAATTCCTGTTCACGCTGTTACAGTCTCTCTGAGTTCATAAGTGCATCACTTCTGTTGAATTTAAGGTACTGTGGATCATTCTCTGTTCAGAACAGTAGTGTACCTAGAATTCCTGAGATGGTGGAATCACTCAGGTGACTGTAGACTCCACCTGTAGCTGAAGGCTGTTACATACATAGAAGCTTATTTCTGTTGCACTGGAGTTTGCTAAAATCAGACAATGCCTTTATTGACTTTAGTATCTATGGGAGTCAACATTATTTTTTAGAAGAGTATTATTTTTGACAAATTGCCAGCATCTTGAGACAGATAATTAAAACCTTAATGGGAGTAAACTTAAATAGTATATGCCAGCATTAAAGACCTCTGCCCTGAGAGTCTTGTTTCGGTGTAGAAGCGCTGGAATTATGAGTATCAATCTCCCTTGCTCATGTTGTCGCTCTTACTGAGTTCTCTTATGTTTTGTAAAGACAAAAGGCAAAAAGCTGAAACCTCCAAGGGTGCATGTTCTCCTTCATCAGGTAGGACCTCTCCTGTGGCTTGGCTTCTTCTGCAGTCATAGCTGAGGTATTATCAGTGTTAGGTGTCTTAAGGGTTCACTTTCTGCAAAGGGTAAGGAAGCATAGAATTTACTTGCGAACAACCTCCAAGAGAATTCAAGTCTGGTGCTGGACTAGGTTTAAAATCCGCTTCCAGTGGATTAGTCTGCTGTTTTTCCTTACACACGAGTTTATGTAAACAGAAAATAACCTCTTCAAGTCTCAGGCTATAAACCCAAAACAGAATAATAAATAAATAAATAATGAATAGTCGACATCTGTGTAGTCTGTGGTGCATGATTCCGTGTTGCCCTCTGTTTGACATATACATATGAAGAATGTTCTCGAACACAGCTGCTAATGATCCTATCAATGCACTAGTATTTCTCTTTGACTTAGAAAGACAAGCCATTTCAGGCATTTCAGATAACCAAGTGTTTGGACAGAATAAATAAAAGCTATATCAGATTCCATGAGGAGCAAGACTAGCCAGATCATCACACTTTCAGATAAAATCAATATTATCTTTAGAGATAAGGAAATGGGAACAATTACCAAGAATGATAGTGTATGTATCACAAGATACAGGTTTGAGAACAGGGTGACTCCAGCTCCAGGTTAGTGTTCTGCTAGGGTGACCTCTGTGTGAGCGGCACGGCAAGCCCATCCGAGTTGACATAGGAGCTCTCTAGCTGAGGTATCTTCATCAGAAACTCTAGCAGGAGGTAAGAAAAGAACATCACATGCTGGAGGTTCCAGAATGGGCCGATCACTTCTTCAGGTTAGAGTTCTGCTAGGGTGAATTTTCTGTGAGCAGTATGCTGAATCTATCCAGGAAGACTTAGAAGCTCTTAGGTAGGGTATCTTTATCAGTGTCGCTAATCCAGGGAATGGAGACGACGTCCACGCTAGAGGTTCTAGAAATGGATCTGATGGTAGTGTTTTACAGTGTAGGGTGCTGTTCTCTAGAACACGTTATACTGTAGGGCCCATTGCTCTAACCCTGCTCCTTTGTTAGGTAAAGCTTTCCATGCATTAACAGCCACAGCAGCTATCTGAGCATTAACAGCAGGGTCATAAGCAATCTGTGCTGCTAAACCAGCATACTGTCCTGCACCAGTTAACATGTCAAAGTTATGCTGGGGGAAACCCGCAGTGGCATTACACAGTGCAGTATTTTTGCAATTTTCCTTTATTTTGCCTCTCCATAACAAATAATCTCCCCTTGAAAGACAAGCCCTGCAAAGCTGCATCCAGTCACTGGGTGTAAGGTTGAGTTCCGCAAAGGCTTCCATTAAAGCCACAGTGAAGGGGCCATGAATTCCATAGGCCGTAACTGCTTCTTTTAGTTTCTTAATGTCCTTAAAGGCCAGAGGGTTATGCTGCCTGATCCTCTATCCTTGTGGATCAATAACTTCCACAACAGGGTACATTTGCCTGTCTCTTCTTAGATTATTTAGTCTATTTTGGATCTCTTTCCTTCTGTCAGCCCCACTGTTGGACTCAGGAGTCCAAGCTCCAGGGAGGAGTTGCTCCAGACACCACTCACACAACTAAAGTTGATGAAAAAGCAAGAGGATTTTTATTCTGTCATGACAGGGCCCTTCAGGTTCGGGATATGAAGGACATCGATAGCTGGTATAGTCCATCTTTTAAAGCAAAAAAAGCCATAGAAACAAGGGGGGAGTCTGAGGGTTGTTTTCCATCTAATTGGATTGGCTTATTCAAGGGGCTACTAGCAGTGATTGGTCTGTGCCAGGGCAGGAGAATAGCTGTGTGATCGGGTGAGGTAAAGGGGCACATCAGTGGGTCACCCTGACCTTGTTCCAGTGACTTAAATCAATACATCAGGAACCGAGTCAACCTTCGTGGTTTGTCTTGCCTCCATAGAGTTATGTTTGGAGAACATCTACAAGAACACAGGGAGATGGAAAGTCCAGCATTCATGTGTGAGTGACTGTGTAATGCTAAGAGGCTTCAGAAATACATTTAGAGTCTTTCACCGTCAGGACTTAAAACAGGTTGTATCCAGATGACCACAAGACCTTCCTCAAAGGGACTATGGTCACAGAACTGCTTAGATCAGAGCTCTCACTTTTGGCTCACAAAGATGCCTGTGTGTTAGAGGCCGTACGTGGAGTCAGTCTGCTGCTTCCCTTCCATGACACATTGGTGAATAGCATGTGCTGTAGAAAACAGAGCAGGAGAAATCATGGTTACAGGAGCATTAGAGAAGTATGAGGGCCTTGCTGGTCTAGGGCTTGAGCTAGGACTGGGAAAAATGAGTGGGTTCTTGGACTTGGGTGGTGCTTTAAGAAGTGAGCACCGCTGGGCGGTGGTGATGCATGTATTTAATCCCAGCACTCAGGAGGCAGAGGCAGGCAGGTCCCTGTGAGTTTGAGGCCAGTCTGGTCTACAAGAGCCTAGTTCCAGGATGGGCTTAAAAGTTACAAATAAACCTTGTCTTGAAAAAGCATAAAAAAAAAAGGGTGAGCACCAAGACAGGTTGTACCTGCAAGAGTCTTTTGTAGTGGATGAGATAGAGAAAATGAGCCACAGGCGTGCTTTTGTGGCACAGGGAAGGGTGGATACATTTACAGTCTTAGGTTCCAGTCACATTTTATGGACGGTTGTGCAATCTGATGGAATCCTTGTCTCAAAATTTCTTGATGGGTCTATCTATGTCTGGCAGGAATGGAACTGTTGAGGTAAATAATCTAATTGGTCTCTGGCTTCAATCAATTCCTAAGGAGCTCTGGAGGCCCAAAATGATCCAGTCAGTGTGCACACCATGTGGAGGTGCAGATGATAGCTCTGTGTTCCTGGGACAAGCATGCCGGTCTGCATCTTGGTGTGGAAATTTATACTCTGATGAGGGCATTGTCCAGGGAAAGAAGCAGTTTTGAACCTTTTTTAAAAAGTACTTTGTTTATTTTTTGAGATCACAATATAAACATGCACTCTCCCCTTTCTTCCCTCCAAACACTCACAAATATTCTTCCTTACTGTTTCAAATTCATGGCCTCTCTTTTCATTATTGTTTGCAGCATGCATATATGGATATGGACATTAATATAAATGCACACATTTTGCTTCATCTGTGTACTGTTGCTTGGACATACGCTTTCAGGGCTTTCCACTTAGTTGTGATTAGCTCTTTCCTAGGGAGGTAATTTCTGATGCTCTCGACATTCCTTAGTTGCCTGGAGGTTTTCTGAGGACCCCACCACCCCATGTCTATAGTGCGTGTAGACCTCCAACGCTGTCTCTAGATCAGAATGCTCGGCTTCCTACCTTTGTCTCTATCACCCCAATTCCAATCCCTGTGGAGATTTACAGTTTGTCTGCTCTGTGGTTTTCCTGTGAAATTATAATAAAATGGCCCTCAGACTCCTCCTGAGTCTTTTTTATCAACTTTCTGCAATGTTCTTAGATGTTCTTAGTCTCATTGGTAAAAGGCCACCCTAATACTCTGTTAACATGTGTCTTTCTTAATTGCTTTTGTGCAGTTCACAAAGAACCTGAACACTGCATCATGACACACCCTGGGACCAACGCCACTAACAGTCCCTGGGCCTCAAAGGAAATTATCCGTGCCTTGATTAAAAAGGGTACACCCACAGCTTTGAAATTCTGGATGAAAATGTCTGGAATATGCTCAAGGGAAACAACTTAAATACCCTTCATCCAACAAGTGCATAGTGAAAAGATAGCAGGTGTACATTAAGAGATACTATGCAGACAAAGAAATCGAGATCCCAAAATGTACAGGAAATGGATGGAACTAGAAAAGACCCCGCCCACGTCTTTCCATGGAGCTTGAAGACCTCCACTGTGGACTCTGAATCTAAAGACAGCCTGGCTTTCTCTCTGTCTCCTTCTTCATCAGGTTCCTGACTTCCTCTGTCTCCTTCCTCATCAGGTTCCTAACTTCCTCTGTCTCCTTCCTCATCAGGTTCTTGACTTCCTCTGTCTCCTTCTTCATCAGGTTCCTGACTTTCTCTGTCTCTTTCCTCATCAGGTTCCTGCTGGGATGTACAGTTTGCCTCAAACATCCAATCAAATAGAGCTTGTGGGTGGGTCCAACTGCAAGGGGTGGAGATAAGGGGAAGGTGCCATAAAGCTTCAGAGGAGCAAGAGAAGACACCAAGGTTTGAGATCCCAGAGCCACTGCCTGCCCTCTGGAAGAAGGAACGGGGTCTCCAGGATCCACCTCTGGTAAGTCAGCCCTGTCCATCGGGACACCACATCTATGCAGCCCAGCCACTCTCCAGATTAGACACAAGATGGCACAGGGAGTTTAATTTCTGTCTAGATGAGGATACTGGAGACTGGTTTTGACTCCAAATACAGCTTTGCCTTGGTCTTAAATACTACTTTTCTTCTTTTTCATTGTAATTTTTTAATTTTTGAGACCAGATTTTGCCGTGTTGCCTAAATTGTCCCAGAAGTGGTTGAGTAGCTCAGGGTAGGTAGAAACCCAGACTCAGTTCCCAGTTGCTGAAATTGTGGGCTCTTAATCAAACATCTTGTAATGTTCTATTGCTGTTGTTCAGTTCATTTCAGTTTCTGGCTGGTGTGTTTCTTTGGCTACTTTTACTTTTTGTTTCTTTTTGATTTTTCAAGACAGGGCTTCTCTATGTAACAGCTCTAGATATCCTGGAATTCACTAAATAGAGCAGGCAGGCCTTGAACTCAGAGAAATCTGCCTGTGTCTGTCTCCCAAGTACTGGGATTAAAGGCGTGGGTCACCACGCCTGTACAGTATCCAGTTTGAAAAAGTGAAACCCGCTGTCCGGTGTGGTGGCACACCTTTATTCCCTGTACTAGGGAGGCAGAGGCAGGCAGATTTCTCTGAGTTTTAGGCCAGAATAGTCTACACAGTGAGTTCCAGCGAAACCAGGAATAGAACGTCCTTGTGTCAAACAACTACAATAATAATAAAAACATGGACTTTTATAACCAAGGCTACAAACTCTATACACATCTCAGATGACCTTGAACAGTGACCTTTTCTGGTAGAATTCACAGAAAACTGCCTGACTCTGTTTTCTGTGTGTGTGTGTATGTGTGTGTATGTGTGTGTGTGTGTGTGTGTGTGTGTGTGTGTGTTAGGTGTTCTTCAGTATCACTCCCTGGATATTTATTATGTTTGAATGAGTTAACATTTTCTGGATGTCTTTCTTGGAAGTCTCTCCAGCTTCTAACAGGATGGACATCTGGACCCCACCCACACTGGAGGAGCTGTCAAGGCAAGTTCTGCTGAAAAATGAGACTTTGGCCATCTCTGCTCTGGAAAACCTGTCCAAGATGCTCTTCCCAGCACTGTTCAAGGAGGCCTTCAGTAGCAGATGCACTAGGATTGTGAAGGCAATGGTGGCAGCCTGGCCTTTCCCCTACCTCCCTGTGGGCGCCCTGATGAACACCTTCAACTCAGAGATTTTTCATGCTGTGCTGGAAGGACTGGATGTCCTGCTGACTCAACAGGTTTGCCCCATGTAAGTAAGACCCATGTAGGGTCAAATGAAAGATTCTGGGGTACGTGGAAAGATGTCAAGGGTTGAGAGAATGAAGACAGAGGTAGATCAGGCCTTGGTTAGCATCAGCTTGGAAGACCGCAGAAGCCTTGACTGCTGTTGAGCTCTGATGGAGAAGGACCGTTGGGTGTGGGGAGGAATAGAGAAGATGTGGGCACAGTGGAAGGAGCCTGTCCCTGTCTCCACATGGGCACTAGTAGTATCAGGTCTAGAGAAACTGAATGGAGGGAAGTGAGACAGAGCTATGGATGCAGCTCAGAAAGAGCCATTGCCTGGGACCATGAGGACTTTGTTGGACACTGAGTACCGGGGAAAAAAGCAAACACTCCAAAATCCAGATGGGAGCTGAATGTCTGTCCGGCCTTCTCTTGTCATGACACTGCACCTGTTTTACTCACAGGAGGGGGAAACTTCGAGTACTCGATTTTCGGAGGATGCCCCGCGAGTTCTGGCCCATCCAGGCTGGAACAGAGGATGGGAACTGCTCAGCAGAGACTGGGAGTGACAAGCAAGCAGGGAAGCGTCGTTCCAGACGTGAGCTGAGGCCGCGAATGAAGGTGAGAGTTGACCTCTACTTCAGATCCCAACTGAAGGAAGAAGAAATGTACTTCTTACAGTGGGCCCAGCAGAGAAAAGACTCCCTACAAATCTGCTGTGACAACATGAAGATTGTGTTGCTGTCCCTAGATAATGTCAGGATGGTTCTGAGTGCTTTCAAGCCAGAGCACATCAAGGTGTTGGAGCTGAACATAGATTGGAGTTGGTGCACTCTGGCACAATTTTCTACCTATCTCAGGGAGATGAGAAACCTTCACACACTTTCTCTAGTGAATTTCAACATGGACAGACTTAGTAGTTGCTGTCCACCACCACGCTCAGATGAGAAGAAGTTTGTTCAAAAGTTCGTTTCTCAGTTTTCCAGAATCAGCAGTCTCCAGCATCTTTATCTGTGTGGCTTCAGTTTCTTCAGTGAGCACATGAAACTCTTGCTCAGGTAAGGATGGATAGAGAGCTGTTCCTGCTACCAGCATCATTACATTTTATGTCAAAGAGTAGTGGGCCTGCTATCTGCCAGGCCTTGCAGAATAGTGAAGGAGACATTGGAATATCTAAGCACGGTCATGTTCCTATGTCATTGAATCAAGGTCTCTCATGACCACTCACGAAGCAGAGGCCTGGTTTGAGTTAGGAAATGTGTGCATAGTATGGCACAAAAGCAGTTGTGAGCGTCAGGTTCAGTGAGAATGTTGTACTTTCTCCCTTAGAATCCTGGCCAAGCTAATGGGAAGTGCACAGAGGAAGAAGGGAACCGAAAGAGTAGAGGAAATGAATACCTGCATCTTTCCCCAGTGGTCTGTGCTCAGACTGTGTGGACAGAAACCACCATGTCCCTAATATCCCATGTAGGAAATGATTTGAACAAGTAGGGACTGCGCTGATGGGAAATGGCTGACAGTGGGATTTTGGGTCAGTGTCGGGGTGGAGACCGTGTATTCCCCCAGAGGTGGGGAAAAAGTTAGAGGGCAGTGAGAACCACCTGAAATGTTCTCAGGTCTTTCATGGGTTGGTCCTTACCTTATGTGCCCTAGGGTATACTAGCCTGCACAGGGATTCTTGGTGTCAGTGAAGACAGGAGCTGCAGAGCTATGCCCTGAGCCATCCCACAGTGATGGTGACAGTTATGGGTGTGCCTTGAGTGAGCAGAACCCAACAGGCAGCACCATAGATGTTTCCTTCCATCAGTGTGACATCGGGATACATGTCCCTTCTGCTGTTGTGTAAAAACACTACACACTCTCGAGGATCATTTATCAGAACTAACCTGGTGGTCTCTGCCTAGGAACCTGAAGACTCCCTTGGAAACCTTCTCCATCACTCACTGTCACGTGTTTCATTCACACTTGAAAGACTTTGCGCTGTGTCCAAGCCTTCATGGACTAAAACATCTGGACATGAGTGGAGTCCTGCTGTGCAATGTGTGTATTCTGCCTCTCAGTGTTCTCCTAGAGATGGGAGCAGACCGTCTTGAGACTCTGGAATTGCAGGGGTGTAGGATAAAGGACTCTCAGTTCCGTGAACTCCTACCTGCCCTCAGTCAATGCTCCCAGCTCACCAAGGTCAATTTCTATGCCAACGACTTCTCCATGAATCTCTTGAGTGACCTTCTCCACCACACAGCCAACATGAACAAGATGACCATGGAGCGGTACCCTGCCCCTCGGGAGTGCTATGACAGGTGGGGTCACGTCTCCAGAGACACATTTTCTCAGCTTTGTTCTCAGCTCATGGATACGCTCAGGGCCATAAGGCAGCCCAAGAGGATAAGCTTTGCTACATATATCTGCGGTAGATGTTTTCAACGCTGTGTGTATGACCAGGAGGCCAGACTTTGTTCTTGCTTGCAGTAAAGAGGGGGAAAGTTGCTTTTGGTCCTTGAACTCTCGGGGTGGCTACATAAAGGTCTTTGTGCAGAGCATTTAACTAAAGTGAGCAATGCAGACACCCACACCTTCTATCACAGAGGTTTGGGGATTTATAGAGGTTTTTAATCCTGAATACCAGTATAGGAGGCACTGTGTGCATGTCCAGTGGCAGTAGGGAGAGCAATGCAGACCAAATGGGATGAGTTTTAACCCATGGGAAGAACTTTTCTCTTTTCTGTCACTTAATAAATATTGGTATGTAACTTGCTACTTTTAAACTCTTATGAACTTACTTTACATTGTTTTTGTTATGTTTATATGATGAGGAGGTACATGACTCCTAATGCAAGTACCAGAGGCAGACAAACCCTAAACCAGCTGCCTGGCATGGTTGCTAGGAACCAAATTTAGTTTGCTGGAAGAGAAGTCAGTGCTCTGCAGTCCTGAGTCATCTCTCCAGCTCCTGGCCTTGATCTCCCAATCCTCTTGTTCTGCCTCCACCTGCTAATTGCTGAGATTACCGATATGGACCACCATGTTGAGCCTGACTGCTTCAAGGAACCTAAAAGCTAGGTGGCAGTGGTTTGTCAGTGTGCAGGATGTGGTCCAAAGGTTCTCCACTGTCCTGAAGCCCTTACTACATCAGATAACTGTATTCACACTATTTAATTGTGAACTACATTTTTGTTTTGAAAATTTACTCCTCATTATTCTTCTATTTGGGCCTAATCAAATAAACATAAAATAATTTTGTATCACACACTTTTACTTCATTTGTGTGCTTATTTTATATTCATCAAATTTTCATCAGTGTAGTTGCCTGACTTCAGTTTCTTTGTTCAACGACTTAACGTTCTTGTCAAACAGGTCTTTCACTTTTGCTAGTGTCCCCCTAAGAACTGGCCTTGCCCTGTGGTCAGATTGATGACCATCTTAAATGTCAACATAGAACCTTCATCCAGCTACTGATTTAAACAGAGGTAGAGATCCAGAGTGGAGCACTGGACTGAGCTCTCCAAGTCCAGTCAAGGAGTGGGAGGAGGGATAATACAAGCAAAGAGGTCAAGACCATGATGGGGACACCCACTGAAACAGCTTACCTGAGCAAATGGGAACCCAAGAACTCTGGCCAGACAGGGAAGGACTCAGAATAGGACCAAACTAGGCCCTCTGAATGTCGGTAACAGTTGTATGGCTGGGGTAGACTTCAGGGACACTGGCAGTGGCACCAAGATTTATCCCTACTGCTTGTACTGGCTTTTAGGAACCCATTCTCTTTGGAGGGAGACCTTGCTCAGCCTAGATATAGCGGGAAGGGCCTTGGTCTTTCCTCAAAGCAATGTGGTAGACTTTCTTTACTCCCCATGAGAAGCCTTACCCTCTCTGAGGAGTGGATTGGAGGTGAGGGGTGGATGTGGAGGGAATGGGAGGAGGTGAGTACGAACTGAGATAGATAGGTAAAATGAGAAATGACAGTTTCTTTAAATAAAGAAAATAAAATAATAAGAAATTCACTTTGAAGATTATTTTGTTCTCAATCTCCCAGCCATTCTCCTGCCTCAGCTGGGAATATAACTCAGCTGGTGGAGTGCTTGCCTATCCATCACTAGTTCTCTGGGTCTGATCCCATGGCCCAGCACCACAAAACACTGCTTGTGGTTGTTCATGCTGTAATCAATCTAAGCACAGAAGTGGAGGAAGGAGTATTGAAGCTCAAGGTCTTGTCAGCTATGTAGATAGAGTTCAGCCTGGGCTAAGTGAGGTCCCATTTCAGAACACTAGGAGCTAAAGATACTACTAGACCTCAAACACCTTCTCAAGGCAAGAAGAGAGCTGACACAGGAGCAAAGACTTGGCGGATGGGGACAGCAACCCAGTTCCAAAGTGATCTGCAGAGCTGGGTCAAGGGGAGGGGAGCAAAGGGGAAAACTGCATCTGAAAGATGTGAATTCAAGAGGTCCCAGTTCTGCAGGAGACCATGCTATACTGAATCCCAGGGCAGAGCTGGGAGTTCCTTGTCGGGAGATCTGGCGACATAAGCACTAATGATTTGCTGACCTGGATTAGTATGCAATGCAAGGTATCATCTCTACAGAATCCAGGAGAGGGGTTGCAAAGTTCAGTGGTCCTGTGGGTCCAATAACAACTAATAACATTTGAAGGGCTGCCTTTCTGAGTCATTGTTTTATGTCTACCTCTCCATTTAATTCTGGTTCAAATAGCCAATCTCCTACCGGGTAAGTATTTGTGTGAAGTAACTGTCTAGGCTGGAGAAATGGCTCACCTGTTATGAGCACTTGCTGGTCTTGCCGAGGATCAGAATTTAGTTTCCAGCACCCATGTCTGGCAGCTCACAGGCCCTTGTAAATTCTGTTTCTAGAAGATGCTAAGCCCTCTGCTGGCCACTGCCAGCACAGCCTCACAGCCAGCATATCCTTACACGAATACATACCCAGAAATAAAATAAATCTTGAAAAACAGAACCAAACAATCCATAAAGGTTATTAGTTTTTAATGGAAAAAGAATTGCACACATTATCGGATATTTTTGGTGTTTGAACACAGATGTATTAAAATACTGTTATAAATGGAGGCTCTAGGTATCAACGATTTTTTTGTTGTTATTATTTTGTTTTTTGAGATAGGGTTTGTCTTGTAGCATTTGAGTCTGTCCTGGAACTCGCTATGTAGACCAGGCTGGCCTCAAGCATCCAGAGATCTGCCTATCTCCCTCTCTCAAGTGCTGGAATTAAAGGCATGCACCACCACCACCCAGCCAGGATTCTTTTTTAAATAAAAATGTAATTACATAATTTCTCTCCAATTCTTCCCTTTTCTTACCTTCCCAATCAGTTTCAAGTTTGTACTCTTTCTTTATTTGATATTGTTTTATACATACACACACACACATATATATATATATATATATATATATATATATTTACAAAGAACTATATAAATCCAATCTTGAGTCCCTTTAGTGCTGTATTAGAGCTTTATAGTGGATAGCCATTTACAATACTTGTCTCTAGGAAGACCATTTGTCCCTCATAGCAATTTTTGTCATATATTTAACCTATTTGTTCATCTATGTATCTTCCTGTATTATGAAAGGGAGTCCTCAGGGAGGCTTTCATCAGCTCATGCCCTAATTCCAGGCCTAATGGGATTCTGAGCTCAATCTGCTAAGTCAATTTATTGACGTGTCATTTCAAAATCAAAATTAGAGAGAAGGCTTAGACACAGATCACTGTTATACAAATCTCATAGCACATTGCTGTTTTTTTTTTTTAAGTCATTGGACAAGAGGGAACCTCAGCTAGGCTTGGTGCATCATGTCTTAAATTCTTGCATTAAGCCGGCTGAGGTAGGCAGATCTTTGCCAGTTCAAGACCAGAGTAAGTTACAGGACAACAAAGGGTGTTACACAGAGTAACTCTGCCTCAGCATAACAATCAAAACACGAACAAGAAAACAAAGAGGGAGTCTTGATTAAGAAAGTATGCCCTTGATGCAGGCATGGAAGCCTATGCCTAATCCTAGTACAGAACCTGAGGCAGGCTGACCTCTGAATTCAGGGCCAGCCTGGTCCACAGAACCAGTTCCAGGTCTGCTAGGGCTATACCAGGAAATTCTGTCTTGCAAAACAAACAAACAGCTGGGCAGTAGTGGTGCACGCCTCTAATCCAGCACTCAGGAGGCAGAGGTGGGTGGATCTCTGTGAGTTTGAGGCCAGCCTGGTCCAGAAGAGCTAGTTCCAGGACAGGCAGCAAAGTTATAGAGAAACCCTGTCCCAAAACAAACAAACAAACAAACAAGGAAGAAGAACAAACAAAAAATAAAAAAGGGGAAGAATAGGAGGAGGAGGAAAGAAAACAAAAGAGAAAAAGGAAGTGTAGAAGGAGCAGTGGGCTGCGTTCTCGCCCGGATCCCGTCTAGCTTACCCCCGAAATAATTACATGAAAACTGTATTCTTTTAAACACTGTCTGGCCCATTACCTCCAGACCCTTATTGGCTAACTCTCACATATTGATTCATCCCATTTTCAATAATCTGTACCTTACCATGAGGTCTTGGCTTACTGGGAAAGATTCAGCATGTCTGACTTGGCAGCTTCATGGCGGGCAGCTCTCTCACTCTGCTTCTTTCTCCCAGCATTCTGTTCTGTCTACTCTGCCTACCTATGTTCTGACCTATCAGGCCAAGCAGTTTTTTTTTTTATTAATTAACCAACGAAAGCAACAGATAGATAGACCCACCTACATCAAGGAAGGAAAGAAGGAAGAGAAAAGAAGGAAAGAAAAAAGGAAGGAAGGAGCACTCTGTAGGCAAGTCTATGGTCATCTTCTTGAGGAGTGTTTCATGTGGAAGGCCTCAGACTACTGTTGGCCAACCTGGGAAGACGGTCCTTGGTTATAGAGGAGAGCAAGTCTGGAAGGATCTGTCCTCTATCCATGGACCCTTCCTCAGTTTCCGCTTTGAGCTCATCCAATTTTCCTATATAATCTACATAAAATGTAAGGCAGATTAGACCATCCCTCCCTGATTTGGGTTTGGTCCACTTTCATCATAGTAGCAGAGAATCCTACTCCAACAGCACTCAACATTCCCCAGGTTCAATTTTTAATACCACGGTAAACAGATGCATGCTAGTAAGAAAGGTTGGGGCTTTACAGTTGGGTGTGTATTTGTGCACTGGTTTATAAGTTGCTGGGGATCAAACCCACAGTCTTTTGCATTGTAGGCAAATGTTCTCAGGTGAGCTATCACCTGAACCTAGACTGTGTGACCTTAGCAGTAGTATATCATGAAACCAGGACAACATAAAATATTTGAGGTTTGATAGGAAAGGATAGAAATATTTGTGTTTAGACATTTAGAAATTAAAGGTGTCAAGCCAGGTGTGTTCAAACAGGCCTTTAGTCCCAACCTTTAAGAGGCAAGGGCAGGAGGATCTCTAGGAGTTCAAGGACAGCCAGGTCTACATCTTGAGTTCAAGGACATCCAGGTCTGCGTAAGGTCAGGTTCCCAGGCCCAGAAGCTTAAGAAGGAGAACTGAGAGTTTGAAGTCAGCCTGAACTATGTCGTGAGACTGTATTGGGAATATGATGATGATTCTTTTCATTTATTTTGAGACAGGGTTTCTCTGTGCAGCCCTGGCTGTCCTGGAACTCCTCCTGTAGGGCAAGTTGGCCTCAAACTCAGAGATCCTCTTGCTTCTGCCTCCCGAGGATTAAAGGTGTGTGTCAACACAGCTGTCCTAGAATGGCTATTTTTGGTTGTCAACACCTGACTGCATCTGGAATTAAGTAAAACCCAAGTAGCTGGGTACGCCTGTGAGGGATTGGTATTCATTAACCCATCTGAACTGGGAAGAAGTGGAAAGACATACGATCGTATCTCTTTGCTCTGCATAATTTCCAAATGAAAGCAATACCAGGGCATAATTATGCCTAACATGGTATAACGATCTCATGTGTAAACACATCATATATTTAACCAGGTTATAAATACAACTAACATGAAATAACTATCCCTCCTACAGCCACAAATGCATCTTAAATGAAAGGAAACTAAAAACACAGTATAAATGAGTAGTATGTCCAACCCAGCAGCTGTTGCAATGAAGAGAAGCTAGTGGGCCACCCAGTGGTAGAATCCAGAAAAAATATAACAGAATCACCAAAGGAGCAAATAGTCGCATGCAGAATTGAACCCAGAGGCAAGTCACCTTCTGTGGGTCAGAACAAAATAAAAACACCAGCCACAAAATCAGGAATCAAACGACTACAACTCTCTGGGCCCAACTTTACTGTCATGCATTTAATCAGTCATACAGTTGGCCAGCCATTCATTCAAGCAAAATCGAAACAGATTCCCCATGAGAGGCATGACTAGAGTGCAGGGGTCCCGACTGCTGGTGTCCTTATGTACTGCAGGAAGACAGAAAGGCTTTCTTGATGGAAATTTCATCTCAAACCAAGAAGAGGGCTCCTGAAAGAACCAGCAAGAAGGCAGAAATGTGTTCCTGTCCAGCCTGGATTACACAGTGAATTCCAGGTGACCTGTTGTAGTAGTTTGAATGGAATTGACCCCATAATCTCAGAAAGAGTGGCACTGTTATCCAGCATGGCTTTGTTTGGATTCGTATGACCTCATGGGAGGAAGTATGTCACAGTGGGGGAAGCTTTGAGGTCCATGCTCAAGTTTTGCTCATTGTGATCCTCAGACTGTTTCCTGCTGCTTGCAAGATATAGGACTCTCAGCTACTTCTCCAGCACCATGTCTGCCTGCATGCCACCATGTTCCCTGCCATGATGATAATGGGCTGAACTCTGAAGATATATGAAATCCACTCCAATTAAATGGTTTTATTTATAAGAGTTACTCTGGTCATGGTGTCTCTTAAGAGTAATAGAAATTAAGACTCCTGTTGTGTCCTTGCGTGCACAGCATTGAAAGTTCAAGGTCACTGAGTGTTGGTGGCACGTACCTCTAATTCCAGCACTTGGGAGGCAGAAGCAGACAGATCTCTGGGAGTTCAATGCCAGCCTGGTCAACAGATAAAGTTCCAGGAAAGGCTCAGAAACTTCACAGAGAAACCCTGTCTGGGGAAAAAAAGTTCAAGGTTATTCACAGCTACTGAGATCCTACAAAGCAACCATAAGATTTCATGACCTGATTTATAGAAACAATAAAAAGGGTGCAAACACATTGGAAATGACAGGATCAAACTGGCCTTGGGTGTTCACATCTGTAATCCAGGACTTAAGAGACAGAAGCAGGAGGATCCCTGTTATAATATGTCCAGCCTGGTCTGCAAACTGGAACTGTATGGATGGATAGATAGATAGATAGATAGATAGATAGATAGATAGATAGATAGATAGACAGATAGCTATTTCGACTATGCCTCCCAGGGTACTTGCCCAGCAAGTACAAGATCTTGCATTCAATCTTATTGAGTGAAATTTTTCTTGAGAAATGGGAGCAGAATTCCTGTCATCCCAGACAGGGCACCAATGAAACATCAAAGCGATGATTCCAACCAAGTGTGGTTGCTGAATCCTTAAGTAAATCAGGCTTGGGCTTGTATGTAGTCAAGTTAGCAGAAAGTCTCAGCTCAACAGAATAACTTTGTGTCTTACTTAATTTTCTACTGATGTGACTATGGCCATGACTATGGAGGCCCAAAAATATGAGTCTATTTTCAGATAGACCAGAAGTCCAAAAGACCTCTATTCCTTCAAGGTTATTGTGTTTCTACCTCAAACAAGGGTCTCACCTAGATTTAGTTCAGAGAGTTCTGCTCGCTGAAGGCTATTGCCAACAGGTGTGACTAATATCCAGACCTTGAATTTAAATGAAATACATCCAGACCTTGTATTTCAGGTATAGTGAAGTAGATATGTTTCTACTCCAAACAAAAGTCTAAGGATCCAACTAGGTTCCAGTTCCCTTAAGGAGATTTCATTGGATTCCACCTAGGGAGTGATTTGCCTATAGAATCTTTTAGTCTAGGGTGTGAGTATGGCTTGTTTTGTTCTAGCAACAGAATGTTTAACTATGGATGTAGGCTGCAACCTTCAAATGGTCAGATCATTTCTTTGTATCATCTTAATGCAGTTTTTTCTTCTCTTACTCATACCTTTTGGGGTTAAGAATTTTTAAACAACTTGAAATTAAACGTGAGTGATTTCAGTAGTCACAGGATTTCCCTCCCGATACTACTCTATATGTCTTCATTTATTAATATTATGTCTTCATATTCTTTACTACATTTCTAAATCTCAATATTCCTACCCTGGCATGAGGTATTTTTGTTGAGGCTGGTCCACAACACATAACTGTTAAGTTGAGAGTATAGCCCACAGGTATGAAAGTTGTATTCGTCTGGACTCCAAATCCCAGCATGCCAAGTCCTGACCCCCACCCCAGCCGGTCAGGACCACCCACACAGGGTATTTAAGAGACCTCCCAGAAGAGGACCACGTGGTCCTTTTCCTCTCCCTGCCACCCACGGTGTTCTCATTCATAACCTCCCAGTTCTTCCTTGGAGCCACCTAAGGTTGCAGGAATTCCATTAAACCTGGATATTTCTTAATTTGACTTGTTATTTGGCTTGATTGGGATTTTTGCATGGGCAGAGAGCTCGCATTAGGAAAACTTCCTAATATCTTGGAGGTCCCACCAAGATAGGGTGGCCTTTCCGTATGGCCCTAGGTCAAGCATTGAAAGCCCCCTAGGCCACAATCTGAGCTCTCCATTCCACCCTAAAACTGGCTCCTGGGCTACAGAGTCTGTGTCTTTTTAAGTCCCTTTTTCTTGTCTATTCTATAGGGTTTTTGGGGAACCCACTCATACTTACTTTTGTCGATTATTGGACTCTTGTTGAAGCCAAGAGCTTGCACCAAGAGTTTGATCTCAGCACCTTCTAGACCTGCAAGACTGGGCCTAGCTGAGGAAGGCTTTGTTTGCTCTAGGGATGCCTAGCATTCAATTTCCATGACCCCATTAGGCCTAAGAGCTGTTTTAGCGGATGTGTTGCTGTAGAATTAGGCCACTTGTTTGGGCATAGACTTTAAAATGGGCACTTTCAGTTCAAAGCCATATCTGCTATTGCCCCTGGGATGCCTACTACAAAATCTTTATAAATTGAGCCTGTCCCATACAATCTGTCCTGAATGGCTAATTTTCCTATGCACTAAGATTTGGCCTCAATACAATCTTGACAATGGGACACATTGGCCACCAGAAGAAAGTCTTGAGCTTACCGTCTTCCAGAACCTTGAAAATTTTTGTTGCTAGATGGACAAATGGGCAGAGTTTACACATGTCCACGGTTTTTAGGCTCTGCACTCCTGCCCTTCTCTTAGTAGCCAATGTCTGGCAGCACCACGCAGCCAGAGGCACTTGTCCCTCCCCCACCCTCTCAAGTCCACACTACTCAACCCCCTCCTTGGAGGTTGTGGGGAAAACGGAACACTCTGCATTGCTAGTGGGAATGCAAACTGGTACAACCCCTTAGGGTGTCAATGTGGCAATTTCTCAGAAAATTAGGAAACAACCTTCCTCAAGACCCAATAATACCACTTTTGGATATATATCCAAAGGAGGCTCAATTGTGCCACAAGGACATGTGCTCAACTATGTTCATAGCAGCTTTGTTTGTCATAGCCAGAGCTGTAGAACTCTAAAATAACTCTGTAACCATTTCTGACAACTCTGAGGCCTCTCAGCAGTAGTACCCCCAACCCCGGAACCAGGAATCTAATAATTATCCACACACATACTGAAATATTGGGAACTTTCCATTTCTCTGAGTCTTTGTGAATGTTCTCCAGAAATTGGGGCAAGATAACCTTTAAGATGTTGACTCAGTTCCTGATGTACGTGCCAGGTGGGAGGCCTCCCAGAGACTTGATTTGACTCAGCCCCTGGGAAAGGCATCAAAGTGACCCTCAAATGTTTCCTCTTACCTGGCAGCTGCTCTCCAGCTAGTTATTGGTAATAGCCCTTTTGAATAAGCCAATCATAACAGTCAAAGAACAGCCCCCAGACACCTCCCTTGCTTCTGTGACTTTTTCCTTTAAAAGTAGCCTGTACCAGCTATTCGGGGTCTTTCTGGCCTCTAATGCTGAAAGACCCTGTCATGACAGAATTAATAAAATCCTCATGCTTTTACATCAGCTGTGGTGTGAGAGGTGGTCTCTTGGGAGGATTCCTTCTCGGTGTTTGAACTCTAGGGTCAAACAGAATTTGGAAACAACCTAAATGCCCCTTGACTGAACACTGGATAAGGAAAATGTGATACATTTACACAATGGAGTACTACACAGCAGAAAAAATACTGACAGCTTGAATTTTGCAAGAAAGTGGATGAAGCTAGAAAACATTATTTTGGGTGAGATAACCCAGACACAGAAAGACAATGATCACATGTACTCACTCATAGGTGTTTTTTAAACATAAAGCAAACAAAGCCAGCCTACAAACCACAATCCCAGAGAACTTAGAAAACAATGCGGACACTAAGAGAGACTTACATAGATCGAATCTACATGGGAAGTAGGAAGTATAAAAAGGAAAAGATTCCTTGAGTAAATTGGGGGCATAGGACCTTGAGAGGAGGATTACAGGGGGGAGGGGAGAGGCAGCAAGGGGGGCAGAAAAAAGTAGAGCTCAATAAATATCAATAAAAATGGCAAAATGGGCTAGAGTCTCTCCTGAGTTGCTGAGACCACCAGCAGTCCCACTAGAGAATAGGACCACAAGGATCCGGAAGACATTTCAGATGCTGGGGAAGGAGATTGTTGGTTTGAGTGCCACCTCTTTGTGGAAAAGTTCAAGGTCTGTTTAATCAAGGATGGAAAGCCTTGTGTCTGGACAGTTTTTCAATGTAATTGCACCGGGAGGACTGCTCCCTCCTGAGAACACCAAGTTGCTGTTCTGGGATTTTGTTGGTCAACTTGTTGGAACAAAGTCTTTTAATGTGTTTTTTGTGTGTTTTTTATTTTATGTATTGTTTATTGTTAGGTGTCTTTGTCTTTGTGTATCTGAGTGAGATAGAAATTATGGGACAGTACCCCTCCTCACCCTTAGACTTACGTTGCCTCATTTGAAGGATGTGACAGTCATGGCTCTTAAACAAGGAATTAAAACTCACAAAGGAAAGTTCATTACTCTTTGCAGCACAGAATGACTCACTTCTAATGTCAGAGAGAACCTTGATGCTGGTCTGATCAGGGTCATGGGGGATATCGTGTTCAGACCTTGAGCTTGACACCCAGAACAGATACCTTACATTGTACCTGGAAAAGTCTGATAGAAGGCCATCTCTCTTGGGTGAAGGCTTTTACTCCCCCAACAGGTCAAGATACTGGCAGCAGAGAAGATACATCTATCTGGCAGGGGCACCTGGACTGCCTCAGTCCCACCTGCATCCCCAGTCTTGCAGGGTGGAAACACTGAGGAAGGTATCTTATCTTCTCCAATTTATACCCACACCCAAGACCTGGACCGGTGCCAGCAACAACCCGAGAGGAGCCTCCTATGCCCTTGCGGGACCCATACAGGAGGAGGAAGCAGGACCAACCAGAGGCTCTAGGAGATAGAGAGGGAGAATTCCTGATTCCATCATGGCTCTCCCCTTGAGGGCCACTCGGCCCCTGGACCAAGTTGGCAATCAGTTCTTCCCTTATTGCCCCTTTGCCTCTAGTGATCTCTATAATTGGTAGTTGCAAAATGCCCCTTTTCTGAGAATCCCTGAGACTTGATTGACCTTCTTGAAACTGTTCTCGTCAGGCATCATCCATCCTGGGATGATTGACAACAGCTCCCGAAGATACTGTTCACTACAGAAGAGAAGGACTGGGTAAAGTTGGAAGCCTGGAAATTGGTCCTGGGACCCATTATAGTGTCTACTGCCAACCAGCCTCTCATAGATGCCACATTCCCTCTCACCCACCCTGAGAGGGACTACAACACGGCAGAAGGTAAGAGGAGTCTCCTAGTCTATTGTCAGGCTCTGTTGGCAGGTTTCAAAGCAGCCACAAGGCAGCCTGAAAACTTGAGTAAGGGTTATGATGTCAGGCAGGAACCAGATGAGAATCGAGCTGCATTCTTGAGCAGCCACAGGAGGCTTTCAGAAGGCATTCACCACATGACCCAGACTCACAAGAAAGTGCAGCAGCTTTGACTTTAGCATTCCTTAATCAGGCATCTCTAGATATGAACAGGAAATTACAAAGGCATGAACGCTTAGGAAAAAGAATATGAGAGAGTTAGTTGCAGTGGTAGAGAAAGTGCACAATGGAAGAGAAAATGCAGATGAGATGAGAAAGGAACAGAGCAAGAACCAGATTCTCACTGGCCTACTGCTACCTGCTACAGCAGGAAAAGAGGAGCCCAGGATGCCACTGAGAAGCCTGGATGCTGTAGAGGAAGACAAGAAACTGAGAGGTAATAAAGAAAGGCCCCTGCTGGGAAAGAATCAATGTGCATACTGTAAGAAGTAAGGGCACTGGGCTGCAGACTGCCCAAAGTTCCCAAAGTAGAGGACTAAGGACAATGCTAAAGTCCTTACCCTAGGAATGGACAGTGATTAGGGAAGACGGGGTTTGGTCCCCCTTTCTGAACCCAAGGTAATCCTGAGAGTGGAGGGGGAAAAGGGTTAATTTCATGGTGGATACAAGAGCTGAAAACTCAGTGCTATTAAAGCCTATGGGACTATGACAAATATAAAGACCCGAGTCCAAGGGGCCACAGGAGCAAAGCCCTACTTATGGACTACCCAAAGAACTGTGGACGTAGAAATGGGATGAGTAGCTCACTCATTTCTAGTAATCCTAGAATGTCCATACCCCTTGTTGGACTGTAATCTATTGGCCAAGATGAAGGCTCAGATACGTTTTTCTGATGATGGGGAATAGTTGCTCCATAAAAATGGGAAATCTGTCCATGTCCTGGTAACTAGCCACTTGGCTGAAGAATACAGGCTACTTTAAGCAGTCATTCAGCTTGATCCCAAATTGGAAAAATGGCTGCAAAAGATTCCATTGGCATGGGCTAAAACAGGGTGAATGGATTGGCAGCACATTGTCCCTCCATTTATGTAGAGATCAATTGGGGACAGATCTGGTTAAAGTGTGCCAATATCTCATGCCTCTAGAAGCCAAGAAGGCCATCACCCCACATATCAGGTGATTATTAGAGTTGGGCACCCTCCGGCCAGTGCAGTCAGCCTGGAACACACTCTTGCAACCTGTTAAGAAACCACACACCAATGACTATAGAGCAATTCAGGACCTGAGAGAGGATAATAAAGGGTGATTGACATACTCCCCACAGTACCCAACCCATATACCCTGCTCAGATCATTGCTTCAAGGTTGCCAATGGTATACTGTTCTGGACCTTAAGGATTCCTTTTTCAGTTTTTCTTTGGCTCTCAAGAGCCAACCATATTTTGCCTTTAAATGGCATGGCCCAGAGATTGAAGTCAGTGTCCAACTAACATGGACCATACTGTCACAAGGATTTAAAACTTCTCCCACCATCTTTGATGAAGCTCTGCAAGAGGACTTGGGTGAGTACTGGACCCCATACCTGGATGTTTGCCTCTTACAATATGTTGATGACTTCCTGATTGCTACTGCAGATCAAGAGATCCATTTGACTACAACTGAGTGGTTACTTCAAGTCCTAGGAGGCCTAGGGTACCATGCCACAGCCAAGATCTATTAACAACACGTAAATTACTCGGAGGACATACTGAAAGGACAGTGGTGGCTCTTGGATGCACAAAAGAGATGGTACTTAAGATCCCAGTTCCACCATGGCCAGACAAGTGAGATCCTAGGGACAGCAGCTTTTGCAGCTCATGGATCCCAGGTTTTGGTGAATTAGCCAAACCTCTATATGCGGCCACTAAAGAAGGGCGGGGCTTTTTATGGACAGAACACCATAAGCAGGCCTTTGACAAACTCAAGCAAAGCCTGTTGCCAGCCCTAGCACTAGATCTACCAGAAGTAACCTAGCCCTTTAACTCTCTTGTGGATGAACAGCAAAAACAGCTAAAGGTGTCCTGAGAATTTGGGACCCTGGAAATGACCAGCAGTAGATTTGTCCAAGAAATTAGAGCCCATGGTGTCCGGCTGGCCCACCTGCCTTCATATAATTGCAGTCATGGCCTGTTGATAGAGTTTTCTGTCCCACCAGTTTCCACATTCATCTAGTCCCAAATAAATACACAGAGGCTTATATTAATTATAAACTGATTGGCCTATTATCTCAGGCTTATTAACTATTATAACTTATATTAGCCCCTAATACTTATCTGTCTTAGCCATGTGGCTTGGTACCTTTTTTGACAAGACAGTCAGTCACATCTTGCTTCCTCTGTGTTACTGTAGACTGAGCCTTTACTCTTCCCAGAATTCTCCTGTTCACAACACACTGCCTATACTTCCTGTCTGACTACTGGCCAATCAGTGCTTTATTAAAATACAATTGGCAGGGTACAGATCATTGTCCCACAGCACTCCCCCCTTTTTTAAATATAATGAAAAAAAGAACTCTGAATTGAATCTCCTTTGGTTCTTTTTCTCCTTTTATCCATAACAACTTATAACCAACATTCTAAACAAAGGCAAACATTCATAATCCATTTTTTGAGAATGTGGACATAGTTTTCCAGGCTACTTATTAATGATTGGGGGCACTGATAATCTTATGGGGACCTAAAGAAAATTTTGAATTATGGTCAAATCTTGAATGGAATATTTGTGAGACTTGATCATATCAGCTAGCAGTTCTGAAAACCTTCTAGATGTAGAACTCAGAGGAAACTCCAACAGAGGTCCGCTGAAATGTTGGACCATCTGTGCCACCCACTCCTATCGGAATTTCTCAGAGGGTCGTCCTTGATCAAATCTGAATTTTCTTAGCCCAGAATGAATCCTCAGCCTCTCATTTCCTGTGGAAAGAAAAACAAAAACAAAACCTCTTTTCCAAAGTAACGTATCTTTTGACTTAAATTTTGAAGTCAAAGCATTTTCAAAATATGTATGTTGGCAATATTATTTTCGTTTGTATCATTTGGAACACTTTAAGAAGTATAGGTACTAGCTCTTCTTGGAAGTTCTGATAGAATTCTGCACTAAGCAATCTGGCCCAGGGCTTTTCGTTGTTGTTGTTGTTTTTGTTTTTTTGTTTTGTTTTGTTTTTCAAGACAAGGTTTCTCTGTAGCTCTGAAGCCTGTCCTAGAAATAGCTCTTGTAGACCAGGCTGGCCTCGAACTCACAGAGATCCACCTGCCTCTGGCTCCCGAGTGCTGGGATTAAAGGTGTGCACCACCACTGCCCAGCTTTTTTTTTTTTTGAAAGGTTTTTGATGACATCTTCTATTTCCTTGCAGTTTATAGGTGTATTTAAATTGCTCAACTGGAATAGATTTAATTTTGGTATGTGGTATCTATCTAAAACTTGTCCATTTCTTTTACATTTTCCAATTTTGTGGAATACAGGTTTTGGTCGTGTGCCTTAATGATTCTCTAAATTTTCAAATGGATTAAAGACTTCAGTATAAATCTTACTACACTGAACCTGATAAAAGAGAGAGTGAGAAGTGGTCTTCAATGAATGGGCCCAGGAAACTACTTCCTAAATATAACCCCAGTAGCACAGAGCAACAATAAATAAATGAGACCTCCTGAAACTGAGAAACTTCTGTAATGCAAAGGATACAGTCAATAAAACAAAAAGGCAGCCTACAGAATGGGCAAAGATCTTCACCGACCCCACATCAGACACAGGACTGATCTCCAAATATATAAAGGACTCAAGAAATTTGACATTAAAATACTAAATAACCCAATTAAAAATTGGGTACTGAACCAAACAGAGAATTCTCAACAGAAGAATCTCAAATGGCCAAAAGTTACTTAAGGAAATGTTCAACATCCTTAGCCATCTGGGAAATGCAAATCAAAACAACTCTAAGATACAATTTTACACCTGTCAGAATGGCTAGGATCAAAAACACCAATGATAACTTATGCTGGAGAGGATGTGGAATAAGGAGAACACTCATCCATTGCTGGTGGGAATGCAAACTTGTACAACTACTTTGGAAATCAGTATGGCAGTTTCTCAGAAAATCGGGAATCAACCTACCTCAGGATCCAGCAGTACCACTCTTGGGCATATACCCAAAAGATGCTCAAACATACTACAAAAACATTTGTTTAACTATGTTCACAGAAACATTATTTTTAGTAGCCAGAACCTGGAAACAACCTAAATGCCCCTCAACCAAAGAATGGATAAAGAAAATGTGGCACATTTACGCATTAGAGTACTACTCAGTGGTAAAAAAAACAATGACATCTTGAATTTTGCATGCAAATGGATGGAATTAGAAAACACTATCCTGCATGAGGTAATCCAGACCCCAAAAGATGAATATGGTATGTACTCACTCATAAGTGGATACTAGCTATAAACAAAGGACATTGAGCCTATAGTTCATGATCCTAGAGAAGCTCCTATAGAAGAATCCCATAAGTAATAAGGTGAACCTGTTGGGACTGTTTGGAATCCTGGCCTCCAGCTACTCTCCCCTGCTAGTGACCTTTACTTGGCCTTCTGATTTGAGCTACTGAAAGCTGTGTCCAGCCCTGCTTCCTGAGCAGTCTTGATTGAGGATCAGGGAATGAGGTTTTCACCTGTTGGCTCACCTGACTGTGTTGGGTATATAAGCCTCCGTGGTGCTATTCAATAAAGGGCTTCTTTTGCAGTGACTAGAGGTGTGTGTGTGTGTGTGTGTGTGTGTGTGTGTATGTGTGTGTGTGTGTAATTAATCCTGACGTCCTTCGCTGGTGTTTCAGTTCCAGGCCGTGCAGGTGCGGCAAAGAAAAACTTGTACAGATCCACCTGGAAATTGGAAACAGATAGGATTGCCTGACATAAGTGGGAACATGGGGCTAGAGGGAGAAGTGGAGGTAGAAGGGGGAAGAGGATGGGAGAAGGGGAGGGTTGAGGAGAACTTGAGGGAATGGGATAGTCAAGATGAGATGAGATGAGAACAAGGAAAGAGATATTTTGATTGAGGGAGCCATTATAGGGTTAGCAGAAACCTGGCTCTAGAGAAAGGAATCCAGAAGGATGACCCCGGCTAAGACACTAAGCAACAGAGGGGAGGTGGACCAACCTAGACTTGCCTGGTAGTTAGACTGATGAATATCTTAAATATCACCATAGAACCTTCATCCAGCAACTGATGGAAACAGAGGCAGAGACTCACATCAGAGGACTGGACTGAGATACCAAAGTCCAGCTGAAAAGTGGGAAGAATGAAAATATGAGCAAAGAGGTCAAGACCATGATGTGTTCACCCGCTGAAAGTTTGCCTGAGCTAATAGGAGTTCACCAACTCCAGCTGGACTGGGAAGGAAATGAGCATAGGAACAAACTTGTCACTCTGAATGTGGTTGACAATTGAATTGCTGGGGCAGACTGAGGGGCCACTAGCTGTAGCACCAGGATTTATCCCTACTGGCTTTTTGAGATTCTATTCTCTTTGGATGTATACCTTGCTTAGTCTAGATAAGTAGGGAAGGCCTTGGACCTTCCACAAATCAAAGTGCCTTACTCTCTCTGAGGATTGAATAGGGGTGTGTTTGGAGGGTGTGTGGAGGGAATGGGAGGAGACAAGGAAGTGGGAACTTAGATAGGTATTTTTAAAAAATCTAAAAATTAAAAAATATGTATGTTGGATTAATCCAGCAGCAAAATCAAATGTCTTTTAGCAGAGCAGCTGTTGCCCCTTCCTCAGCATTCAAACAATTCAAAGAGAGCATAACATACACTGACCAGATTCTCTGTTTGTTTTCCATCTTTATATGGCTTTATTTTAAATTTAATTTCTTTTATTTTTACTTTTAATTTTTGGCTTTTTTTTTGGGTTTTTCAAGACAGGGTTTGGCTGTAGTTTTAGAGTCTGTCCTGGAACTAGCTCTTGTAGATCAGGCTTGCCTGGGACTCACAGAGATCCGCCTGCCTCTGCCTCCCGAGTGCTGGGATTAAAGGCGTGCGCCACCACTGCCCGGCTAATTTTTGGCTTTTTGAGACAGGGTTTCTCTGTGTATCTTTGGCTGTCCTGGAACTCACTCTGTAGACCAGGTTGTCCTTCAACTCACAGACATCTGCCTGCCTCTGTCTCCCACTTTGGGATTAAAGGTGTGTGCCTCCACATCCAACTACTCTCTTCCTTTCTTTTTCACTTTAACGACTTTATCCTTTTTTTTTTCTCTCCCAAGCCTACATATATTTTTAAATGTACTGTAAACCATTTAGAGGTTTCTTTTGACTGAATCTGTCCTATTGTGCATCTGTAATCCTTTTTTCACTAGGACAGCTTCTTAAAATGCTAAGTTTTTCTTAAAATCCTAAACTGCACCATTGCTGGGGCAAACAGGAACCTGCCTGCTTGCTCCGCCCAGCATGACATGGTGGAACAAGCGGGTGCTTGTTTGATACAGAAGAGTAGGATGGAATCTAGGAGATGTTTTAGCAGAGTTCATTTCGATTAAAATATTGGACCTGAGAACTAAGACCTAAACTTTCCCCTCAGGGAAAGAAAGACTTAAAATAAGGAGTGACTGGAACCACTGTTTACTTAAGAGGGGGCAGCCTAAGGGCTTAGTTACTGCTTAGAGACTGGAGCAGAACTGGTGTTTGACAGCAGTAGTGCCACTGGGCTCTCACCCATCAGAAAAGCTTTCTTGTCTTTTGATTAATATGGTTTTCAGAAGATTGTGATATGTTAAATTGTGGATTTATTGTTAATTCCCATTCTAGAACTACAGTATTGACCTGGTAACGTTTGTAACTGCTTATAAGATGTTTAGAAAAGTTTGACACACCCTGTACAAGTTTGGATTTAATGTGTGTGTTAAGAATTCTAGAATTTGATACAATGTAAAAAAAAAATTAAGAAATGCTCTAGACCAGCTGAAGAAACATTTTCAACTCAGGCGACCCTCCTCTTCTTTAAATAGGAGACTATAGTCGTTAGAAGCATGATTATTCATAAAACATTATGATCTCAGAGCTCAAAGGTCTTCCTCTCCTTCAACCTCTTTTGTTCACAGAAGACAGCAGTCAGAGACAGGTTTGAAGCTTCTTCTCCCCAGATGCCTAAGAGAGGAGCTCACATGAATAGAATGCGGTTCCAACTATTGGTAAACTTGTGTCAATGAAAGAGTCTTTGATTAAGGCAGATGTGATCATCTGTCCTGTTGCAGAAGAACAGGTTTTAATAAAATTATTAAGAGAGTGGGTTGTAGGGTCATATTACATAGACCCATATTTCTATATTGTATGGCGGTCAGAATTTCAGGCCTACCAACAAAGTTATAGCATTTCTGACTCTGGTGGTGGCTCCATAGCATCTTTCTGACTCCACCCTCTTTCTCCCAGCATTCAGTCCAGTCCTCCCTGTCCACCTAAGTCCTGCCCTATCTACAGGCCAAGCCATTTTCTTTATTCATTAATGGTGATTACAGCACACAGAGGGGACTCCCACATCACCCAGCTCTTCATCTTCATACAGCAGAGCTGTAGGGAGCCTTTTCTCTGCTGGGCCCACTGCAGCAAGCATGCTTGTTCTTCCTCCAGATGGGGCCTGAGTCGGGGATCAGCTATGACCTTCAGGCGCCTCCTCAGTGCTCGTCTGGGTAGGAGGACCGTCACTACTTGCTTCTTTTCCACAGTCTCTGCTGTGCAGTCCCATTCCTCTGTTCTGGTCCATATTCTCCAGAATTCATAGCACCCTCGCCACAGGTCGAGCACTTGAAGTTTCTCCCTCCTGTGGGTAAAAGTTCTGAAGTGTAAGCTGAGCAGCCAGCATCAGGTTCTTACCTCCACCTCAGACAGAAATCCTCAGACTGAGTGTACTGAATGCTGTTTCCTCCTGCATTATATTCCTCTCTCTGCCCAGCAGGATCACTTCCTGTCTCTACCTGCCTAGTGTTGAGATTAAAGGTGTGAGCCACCACCACCTGGATCAAGTGGCCTTGAAATTCTGATCTTTCTGCTTTCTCCTCCTTAGCACTGGGATTAAAGGTGCTACCACTGCTACCGACGAAATCATTACAAACTGTAGGATTAAAAGGCTAGAGATTGAACCATCCAATCAAACTACAGCTTGGGTTGCAAGATGGGACTGCAATAGGGAGGGGGAGGTGAGCAGAAGGGTATATAAAGAGTTCAGGAGGCCACTGAAGATACTCAGAGACCTGAGCCTGGAGGAACTGCCTGGTTCAGCTGGGATAAGGAGGCCCCCTGTTGTCAGTGCTCAGAACTGGTGAGTAGATGTCCTCTGTGGGCTCATGTAGTTTGTATCAGGACCTTGAGATTGAAGAAGGGACTGGAAACTTTTATTCTGTCTCTCCAGATGAACACATTTAAGCCAGTGGGTTTGATTCTAGATGAAGTTTTACCTTCATCTCAGATGTCAATCTATGACAGTTTGTTGATTTCATTATGGTTGATGATTGTTTTGAGACAAGGGTTTCCTACATTGTCCAAGCTGTCCTAGAACTGGGCCTGTAGTTCTGGCTAGGCTGGGAATCAAGATCATCCTGAGTCACTTTCTCTCATACTGTGGTACATTCAAATGAGTGTTTTCAATAGTTTTTGTGGAACAAGGGCTCATGTAGACCTGTAGACCACATGTCTTTGATTCCTTAACTGTTCCTCTACCTAAACCTTCTTCCTGGGGAGGTGTATCTGTTAGGGTCTGAGAGAAGCCCCCAAAGAAGACTAACAGCCATGTATGCAATAACAAGAGAGCTTTATTGATTGCAACGTTGGGGTGGCAGCTAGCGAACCCCAAAGAGGGTCACAAGCTCCTTATAAGCACAGTTAGGAGAATTCTGGAGAGGAGGAATTAATCTGGGACTGATTGGTGGAGGAAAGCTTAGTATGGGGGATGATGATGAGTGGAAGGTTCTAGTTGTTAGGGACCTTCCATCAATAGGGTATGGAAAGCTATCTTTAGTCATTGGAAGACTGGCAGGGGGGTGCCTGCTGAATCAGCGAAGTGATTTTGGGGGCCTGTTTGGTCAGCAGAAGGGGATGTGGAGTGCTAGCAGAAGCCTTGGTTTGTCTGAGGATGGTCTGTTTAACTCTGTCCCATTTTAGTGAACCAAAACTTAGGCTTAGATTTTTGTCTAGGAAAAAGCATGGTCTGCCTCCCAACTTTCTTGGTATCCATGGCTTATTTCTGCTTAACAATTCTGTTCACATAAACCACTGAAGAGACACACAGCAGGGATATAACTAATGACTGGAGAGACAGGCCATTTTCCTTTTTACTGCAAGCAGACCCAAAGATGTTCTGCTTATCATAGGTACAGCATTAATGACATATTGTGCAGACTCTTGTAGGAAATAAGACACAATTATAGGGCTGCCTTGTGACATGGAGTGTATCCATGAGCTCTGAAGAAATCTCTTATTGAGGACGTCACCCTGAGGATCATAGCACTCCAGAGGTGCAGGTTAATGCTCTACACTCAGTCACCCTTTTCAGGGTCACTGTATGTACATTCAATGCTTTCTGACAGAGTCTGTTGGACCCTAGAGTCCAAACACCGAGGAGTCACCCCCAGAGACCACCCCTCACACCACAGCTGATGTAAAAGCATGAAGATCTTATTAATTCTGTCATGACAGGGTCCCTCAGCATTTTGGAAGCCGAGAGACCTCGAATAGCTGGTACAGGCTCCTTTTAAAGGAGAAGTCCACAGAAGCAAGGGGGATGTTCTTTGACTATTATGATTGGCTTATTCGAAAGAGCCATTACCAATAATTGGCTGGAGATTATTGCCAGATCAGATGAGGTAAGAGGTCATTTCGACCCCGTTTCCAAGGTACTGAACCAAAACATACGTGTATGGGTAATTGTTAGGTCCTTGGTTCCCAGGGCAGGAGGGGAAGCACTAAGGCATGGAGGCTGAGAGGGTTCAGAATTGTCTTAAAATTTTACAAGTCATTGGTATTGGATTTTCCTGAGGTGAGGGGTGGATGCTTGCCTGAAGAAAGATCTTCAGAGGATTGTTGTATTCCAGAGGCCATTCTGGGAAGAACAAGGCTACTTCAATAAATGAAGGCGAATAAAGAGAATTCAAGCCCTTCAGTCCCATCAGCAAACATGGACCACACAAGACCATGTTGGTACTGGGAAAAGAAGGACTTGGTTCATACACCCTCACAACTTGAAGGACTTGATCCAGCCACTGAGGCCCAGTACCGCCAAAACGGGGCTTGCTTCATCTTTGATGTGGGCACACATTTGGGCTTACCCTACGACACCCTAGCAACAGGGATCACGTATTTTCATCGATTCTACATGTTTCACTCCTTCAAGCAGTTCCCACGCCATGTAACAGGAGCTGCTTGTCTCTTTCTGGCTGGGAAAGTAGAGGAGACGCCAAAAAAATGTAACAATATCATCAAAGCAGCTCATAGTTTATTAAATGATGTCCAACGTGGTGAGTTTGGAGATGAACCGGTGAAAAAGGTCTTGGTGCTGGAGAAGATCTTACTACAGACCATACAGTTTGATTTAGAAGTGAAGCATCCATACCAGTACCTACTCAGATATGCAAAGCAGCTCAAAGGTAGTAAAAAAAAAATTCAGAAGTTGGTTCAAATGGCATGGACCTTTGTAAATGACAGTCTCTGTACCACCCTGCTACTGCAGTGGGAACCAGAGATCATAGCTGTAGCGGTCATGTATCTTGCGGAACATTTGCACAAATTCGAAATTCAAGAGTGGACCTCCAAACCCACGTACAAAAGATGGTGGGAACAGTTTGTTCAAGATCTCTCTGTTGACATTATGGAAGACATTAGCCACCAAATCCTGGATCTTTACACACAAAGGAAACAACAGAGTCCTTATCATGCCCTTCCTCAGCTGCAGAAGCCCCCATCTCTTCAGCCTCCACCACAAGTCCCACAGTCACACCCATCTCAAGGCCCTGAGGCAGCACAGCCCCAGCAGAAGGACCAGCATCCGCACCAGGAGCCAGCACAACAGCCCAAGGAACCACCCCCACAGCCTAGTCCTCCAAGACAGATTGAGCATACCATGGTAGATTATCCCGAGGAAGAGAACGAAGCCACAGTACCACCACCTAAAATTCCCAGACTTGAGACCACTCCTCTACCATTGCCTCCAGACTGGAAGTCTCCCATCGCTCCTGCCTTAGGTGAGGCTGGTACAGGTGGCCCAGGGGAAGCAAGTGACCTCCCCAAAGTCCAGCTTCCTCCTCCAGCCCACCAGGCCACTGTGCACCACCCACCATCATTGGGGCCTCTACCCCCACTGCCTTACAGCTATGAGACTTGGATGTCTAGCACCAGCTCCTTCATGTCTGGAGAGGACTACCAGAACCTGCAATCCATGATGAAAAATGAGGGTCCTCCCTACGGTGCTCCGTGCCCAGCCTATGGCCCACCTGCTCAACTTCCCTACCAGCCAAATGTCTACTCCCCCAACCGACCTCCACCTCCTATTCTTCCACCCCCAGCTTCCTTCCTGCCACCCACCATGCCTCCCTGTATCCCACACTATCCTCTCCTTCTCCCTCCCAACAACCCCAATTTCCCACCGCCACCTCCATGCCAGTCAACCATTGATGTAGCCCATCCTCACTGTCTTCGAGGTTTGGTTTTGCGACCAGCCAGCTACCTACCTGCAGCTATTCCCCCTGAGAAGCAGCGCATTGTTGCCACACTTATCTCCCCACCTGGCAGGGGGAGAGGATGGCCAAGCTGGATGAGATAACGGGAAGTCCCTTTCCTTTTTTGCTTATTTATTTTAACCCCGATATACCATTATGACATACTCATCAACAATAGGATGTAAAGGACTGGACTTGGAAGGCTCACTCAGTTCCTGACCTTGAGAAGGCTGTCAGAAGATGGAGAGTACTGGAAACATGAGCAGGAGGCTCAGCATCCTCTCCTGTGCACGCAGCTGCCTTTCGCTCTCACCTCACTGCACCTGCCATTTGCAACAGGGGTTCTCTTCTTCTGGGGGGCGGTGAAAGGGAAAAAGTGTCACCTCAGTGTAAAAATAGAGAATGACAATAACGTGTTTGTAAATACTATGAAAATAAATTCTCTTATATGGTAAGCAGTGGTGTCTCCATGAAAAAACAGCAAAAAAAAAATCTGAGTTTTCCAATGGACTTGAAGAGTCCACTGAGTTGGTAGTAGCAGCAGGGTGCCTTGTATGTGCCAGACAGATTCAGGGTAAGAGGGGTCGGGCTGGGATGAGAGCAGTGCACCCTGGGTATTGCCCGTTGTGGTGTGACCACATCCAGTCTCGGTTGCCTTGTGTGTCTAGCACAGGGTTACTTTTGCTAGTGAAGATGGTAAGTAACTACATTGGCTCAGTACATAGCTTCAGAACCTTTCTTCACCGTCAAGCAAAAGAACTGATGATGAGGAAACCAGGTCAGCAGGAAGGACGCAGAAAGGATTACTCCACAGAAGATCTGACATCAACCCCACGGGTTCACTCCTTCCACCTCAGCACAGACTCCTTCCTGTCCGCAGTGCTTCACCTTGACTCTGACCCACGGCTGCAATGCGAGGTGCGTCCTCCGTACTCATCCCTACTGTATTCAAAACAGACAAAGCTGAGTGTGGTGGTGCACACCTGTAATCCCACCACTGTGGAGCTGAGGCAGGAAGAGGGAGGAAAGGTGACGCCCATACTGGGCTACACAGGATGACCTCATCTGAAGAAGCTGCCTGAACTTCATGGGGAATTGATGCAGGCTCAGCCCCAAGCTCTCACTCCTGGGAACTGTAAATGTGTGAGTCCTTTCCCTCCACTACCCTTTCTCTTTCCTTGCCCATCAATCCCCCTCAGTTTGCACACTTGCTGAGAAAGAGATCAGAACCCACTCTCACTAGCTCTCAGTCCACAGCTGGCTTCTGACTATGGCACCCCGTCTAGACAGTCAGCTGGCGGACAGCTCTACCCCTTCAGATTGTTGTCTGAGCCCTCTCTCAGGATGAGCAGACAGCAAACAATGCCCCACTTTCTCATGTGTCCAGCACTGCTAATCTACAGAGAGTGGGTGCCTGCTAATGACTTAAAGAACAAGGCTTCTTCTGCAGAGAAAACTGTCCGTTCTCCTGTACCAGAGCAGCTGGTCCATGTGACCCTTGAGGAAGTAGACAGTATCAAGCTGCACATTGAGTAACTTCAAGGTGAAATGAATGACAACCCTGTTGCTTCTTCTCTGGAGAGTTAAACATGCCTGTCTGTGATGGCCCCAAAAAGTGAGCGTATTCTACTCTGCTTGAACAGCAGAGAGTTTGAGGTTGCTCAAAGTTGTGGCAACAACTGTGGTTACACACCCCGACCTAGGGTGTGGTTACTTCGTGTTTGGGGCATAAAAATGGTCCATAGAGGTGTATCTTCACACTGACCAAAGGTCAGGGAATTCAAGCATACTTCTGCTCCTTTTTTTGAATTAGTTGGTTTGAACTAGGAAGTGGCTGCCTTCAGGATACTTAATCTAAGGAGGGTTCACTGCCAAAACAACAGAATGCTTTTCTCATGAATTAACCACTTGATGTCTCAAAGTATTGAAGCAAGTAACTGTTCTGGTTATCCTTTGTACCACGATAGAGCAATCTTTTGTCTTCCTCCTCTGTGGCACTGGAGTATAAAATTGTATGAAAAGTGAGAGACAGGTGGACACAGTACTCAGAAGTCAGAATTCAGCACTCAGGATTCACTGAATTGCCCTCCTGGTACTCTCTTATGCCTCTGTGTTTATTTCTTATCTCTGTCCCTCCTACCTAACATCTCTAATCCTCACACCTCTATTCTGGTACATACAAATCTGCTATGGCTAGGACCAAGACAGAAGACACCCGAAATGGTGGTCCCTGACATAAGGCAGCCCAACATGGCATTGCTTGTGATCCTCCCTTGTGCTGGAGAGAAGGATCTGTCACAGATATCTCATGCAGCTGGGGTAGGGGTAAAAGTTAAGAAGGGAGATAGAATTGTAGGTAAAATGCTCACGCAGGTACAGCATGTATTCCAGGCCCAACACTTCTAAGGTTTCCTGTAGTTGTGAAAGTACAGAGCCCAGACTGAGTCTTGCTAGACTACCCCAGAGCTTCCAAGACATCTGTTCATGAGATCAGCAGGAGAGCGCCCATCCAGGGGTCCTTCCTTAAGGTCCAGGTTTATCACAGCCTGGAAGGGTTGCTTCATTCTCATCCCAGTGACCCACCACTGCTTGATTCTTCCAGCCTGTGAGAACCAGTCACCTGCCATAACTTGAAGTTCCTACCCATAGTTCATGTACCCATTGTAATGGTTTGTCCTGTCCCCTTAAGAGACGAGCCCCACCCCACCCACCACCCATTCTCTCACTCCCGCAAGCAGATCTTATTTCTAGTTCCTTTCCATCTCTCTCCCTAAGAGGCCGCCCACTGCAGCCACTCTGGGAACTGGGTCGTTTTACTCTTACCATAACATCAGTACTTCCGATTTCAACCTCTTGTTTGGAAAATAGCCAAAGGTCTTGGCTTCCAGTTCAGGAGCCAGCATGGAAACTTTGCCTGTCTTCCAGCATGGCAGTCAGTCACTCTGTTCTCCATGGCTTACATGCTCCCAAGACCATGTCTTTGAGTCTACCCTGGATCACAGCTAGTACATGTGGGAGCAGGGATGGATTCCTTCAGCCATTGCAATATCTGCCATGAGTCCAGCACACGATGGCTCACCAGATGGTTCAACAAAGGGCAAAACTTATCAGTTTTCCAAGCTGGTGCTAGCAGAGGTCTCTGTCTACCCTTTGAATCAAGTTCTTCCTGACTCAAACTGCCTTTGATTTGACATCTCTGGGCCTCCCTTCCTTGGGTCTTACCTTCATTGAGACCTTATCTGGGTGTCTCTCATGTAGGGCAAATCATTTCCATTTAGAGCAACTTGGAATGTCTTCATGCGTTACCTTCCTCTGTATCAGAGTTCCCAGAGTAAAGTGTGAGAAGGATTGGTCCTGTATCATGGTCCCAGAACTAAGTGTGTTTTCAGGTGAAGGCCTGTTTGAACAGCAGTGGGAAGAAACTAAGGGCAGAGCCCCCATATCCAAGGGGTCAAATGCCTGATTCCTAGGCAGACTATCCCCTGCCAGGTCTTGGAATGTGGGTGGGGTCTGACACATGTCTTAATATATCTTCAGAGAAACAGATGCTGGAGAAACATCTTGGAAAAGATGTCCTGTTGTGTCAATGCTTACAGACCCTTCACTGTCATCACAGGGACTAAGTCAGGGCCTTTGCATGTGTATGGAGGTCAGAGGACAATCAGTAGAAGTCTGTTCTCTGCTTACACCATGTGGGCTCTTGGGATAAAACTCAAGGCTTCAGGACTGGAGGCAAAGGCATTTTTTTTCGCCAAGCTACCTTGCAGAACCCTTACACTTATTTTTAAAAATGAGATAGAAGACAGGAAGAAGGATGCTCATGGAATTGAGGGTGCGGGAGGTGAAACTGAGAAACACAGGGTCCAGGTGGGCTGGCTATACCGAAAGGTCAGTTAGGGCACAAACCGGATTGTAAGGAGGCCGACAAATTCCCTAAATACTCTTGAATTTTGAAATTTTGTTTTGTCCTCTCTGCTCTACCCAAAATCTTTCTAGGTCATCCAGACTAGGATCACACTCATGGATATCCTCCTGTTTCAGTCTCTACAGATTGACATCCACTACCAGCTAAACTGTGAGCTTTTGATTTAAATTTGCAAAAAATCTTTGAGGCAAACATATACTTTTAGATTGTTTTCATTTTACATCGTCTACGTTTGTCTGCGTAAGTGTATAGCATATGTGTGTACTATCTTCAGAAGTCCAAAGAGGGTATCAGTCCCCTAGCATTTTGTTGTTGTTGTTTTGCTTTGTTTTGTTTTTCAGCACAGGGTTTCTCTGTGTGGCTTCAGATCCAGTCATGGAACTAGCTCTATCGACCAGTTTGGCTCAAACTCACAGAGATCCGCCTGTCTCTGCCTTCCAAGTGCTGAGATTAAAGACATGTGATTAAAGGTATGAAATTTAAACCACGTGACCAGTTCTATAGTCTTCTATGTGGCTGTGGGCCACCTGAAATGGGTGCTGGGAACATAACTTGGTTTCTCTGAATAAGCAATAAGCAGTCTTAACCACTGGTCTACTTCTCTAGCTCCCAAGGCAGATAGTTTTATATTTTTTTCATATGGAGAATGAAGCCTCCAGTGTCCTACATGCTAGGGAATTTCTTTACTAATGAACCTCAGCTTCAAACCACCAACTAAATAATTCAGATTCCAAGAACTAGGATTTCTGCCTGCAGATTGTTTTGTGACTCACACCTGTATTTAGGATGCTGAAGCAAGAAGGCAGAAATGAGTTCCTGTCCAACCTGAACTATACAGTGAGTTCCAGATGACAGGTTGTGGTAGTTTGAATGGAATTGACCCATAAGCTCATAAAGAGTGGCACTGTTATCCAGCATGGCTTTGTTTGGATATGTATGGCCTTATGGGAGGAAGTATGTCACAACTGGGGAAGCTTTGAGGTCCATGCTCAAGCTTCCCTCAGTGTGACCCTTAGACTGTTTCCTGTTTCTTGCAAGATATAGGACTCTCAGCGACTTCTCCAGCACCATGTCTGCCTGCATGCCACCATGTTCCCTGTCATGATGATAAGGGACTGAACCTCTGAAACTGTAAACAAGCCACCCCAGTTGAATGTTTTTATTTATAAGGGTTGCTCTGGTCATGGTGTCTCTTAAGAGGAATAAAAATCTTAAGACTCTTGTTGTGTCTGTGTAGGCACAGCATTGAAAGTTCAAGGTCACTGGGAGGTGATAGCACTTCCTTTAATTTCAGCACTGGGGAACCAGAAGCAGGCAGATCTCTGAGAACTTGAGGCCAGCCTGTTCTACAGAGAAAGTGCCAGGAAAGACACCAACACTACACAGAGAAACCCTGCCTAGGAGTAAAATCTCTGAGTCTTACTTTAATTTCTGATGTGATTGTGGCCATGACTATGGAGACCCAAAATTGTGAACCTATTTTCACACTGACCAGAGGTCACAGAGACCTCTATTCCTTCAAGGTTATTGTGTTTCTACCTCAAACAAAGGTCCCACCTAGATTTAGCGCAGAGAGTGTTGCTCTCTCAAGGCTATTGGCAACCGGTGTGACTAATATCCAGACCTTGTGTTTCAGGTATAGAGAAGTAGATATGTTTCTACTTCAAACAAAAGTCTAAGGATCCAGCTAAGTTCCAGTTCCCTTAAGGAACTGGATAACATTGGATTCCACCCAGGGAGTGGTTTGCCTACAGAATCTTTTGGTCTAGGGTGTGAGCTTGACTTGTTTTGTTCTAGCAACAGAATGTTTAATTTATGGATGTAGGCTGCAACCTTCAACTGGTCTGTTCATTTCTTTGTATCATATTAATGCAGTTTTTTATGTTACTCCTACTTTTTGGGGTTAGGGGTATTTTAAATAATTGGAAATTCTACATGGGTGATTTCAGTAGTCACAACAACTCCCTCCTGATACTTCTCTATATGTCTTCATTTATTACTTTTATGTCTTCATATTCTTTACCACATTTCTAAATCTCAATGCCTCTATTCTGGCAAGAGGTATTTTCATCAAGGCTGGTCCCTGACACATGACCAAGAACAACTTGAAGAGGAAAGGGTTAATTTCACCTCACAGCTTTTAAGTCCATCAATGAAGGAAGTTGAGTTTGGAACTAGAGATAGGGACCTGCAGGCAGATATTGATATAAAAGTCTTTCAGGATTGTTGATTACTGATTACTGGCTTGCCCTAGGTGCTACAATCATTCTCCCAGCTATCTAGGAAACAGAATGCTAATGAATTTCCCCTCAGTTTATGTTTTGGTATAAAAGCTGTCTGGAGAGTAACCACAGGTGGATTTTCAGGATATGAACTCAGGATTTCATGAGGGATCCCTGAAGACTCCCTCCCAATAAAGTCATGTGAGTTGTGTCTTTCTTCCCGTGCCTCTCCACTTCCCAAGAAATAATTTATGGTCCAGGCTGGTCCTGGACCCCGACAATGGACTTAGACACAGAAAGGATGGAAAATGAAATTTCCCGTTTCCAAGACTTCACTACCTGACATGGTCCTGCAGAATAGGTGAGGCTTAGAGCTCATCTTTCTCCAACGCGGAGGGTTTTGTATGGCTCTAGGTAAAAATGTTGCTTTTATCTATCTATATCATTCCAGGGTGATTAAAGACTCTATTACGAAAGATAATCCCCGAGTGCTGGGATTAAAGGCAGGTGCTACCACCGCCTGGCACCTGATGTATTTTTAATGACTCTACTCTTCAATTCTGTACTTCCCTTCACCATAACCATCAGGTTAAATGTCAGCTATCCATAGATCCTCTGACAATACTGTGACCCACTTGTGGGCTTCCCCTATATAAACCCAAACCCATAAATGCTCCTGGCTGCTCTCTTTCACCCACTGTGCCAGAAGGTGGAACATTGGACAGAACTTTGGCTTGTAAACAATTAAACCCCTTTGTGTTTGCATCAGATACCGGCTCTGGGGTGGTCTTGTTTTGGGGTCTCTTGACACGGCACAACAATACCAATGAAGAAGAAAATTATGATATTGAATTATTTTTGTTGCCTTTTTATACAGAAAAATGAGAATGCAATGGGTAGGCGTAGGGACATTTTGAAAACACAGTTACTGAAGACTTCAAATACAATTCCTTGGTTCAGTAGATGCTTGAAGCCAGCTGAGACTTCCCAGACCCTGAAGCTAGCAGGAAGGCTAATGAATGAGAAAGATCCCAAATCCTTATTTGCAAGCAAGGACAAAGTCTGAGCCCCAGGTCATAGACATAGCACTCACCACATCTATGGCACATTTCTGTAGCAAAGATGATCCTCTTGGGTGACCTCAGGGCTCAGAATATATCCATGAGCTCAGGGCAGAGTTGGGCAAATCTCTTTACGATAACGTCATCCAAATCGCTGTAGCACTCCAGATGGGCAGGCTACTGCTCCACATTTATCTTGTTCAAGTTGGCTGTGCGCTGCAAAATGCTTTTCAGAATGGGTATGGAGAAGTCGTTTTCATAGATGGTGACCTTGGTGAGCTGGGAGCACTGGCTGAGGGCAGGGATGAGGTCAGTAAGCTGATAGTCCTTCATCCTACAGCCATGCATGGCCAGAGACAGCAAAGTGTCACATTCTCAAGCAGAACTCAGAGAGGCAAAGGATCTAAGGTCAATAATACCACACCTCTCACGTCCAGATGTTTTAGCTGACAGAGGCTATGGTACCAGGGGAAATAATTCAAGTCGCACTGTGACGGTCGGTAGTGAATTATGGAGAGAGTCTCCAAGGGGTTGTCAGGGACCTGGGGATAGGAAAAAGAGTTAGGTTGGGAAAAGGATTTTGGAGACTGTATCCTGGGAGTTTACATAGAGGGAAACAGGGCACACATCTCAAGGTTATTTAGACTATATGAACAATGAGTGTGCCCCGGTGCGGCATAGGTAGGAGTCTACTGAATCAAGTCACACACCCCTACTATCTCCATAATTGTTCGCAGTGACTGGCAGGCACCATGTACCCACTAACCCTTCAATTTAAAGAGAAAGGTTTGCTCTGGTAGCTGACCCAGGTCTCCACCTTGCTTACCTGAGTAACTGTTCCATGTGGTCTCTCAGAAAGTAGACCCCAATTAAGGATAGATGCTGCAGACAGTTGAGGTTGGAGAACTGAGAAATGAACTGGCTGACACATTTCTCTTCTGTGTCTGCTGTCCTGTGGCCAATTTCCAAGGTTTTCTTGTAGATGCCTGTCAGGGAGAGTTTGTGAAGACTTCTCATCTGGCCAAGGCAGGGAGCAAATCATGATAGTGTGGGAAAAATCCCACCCTAAGTTCAGTTCCAGCTCCTCAATGTGCCATGGCTGGAAAGCATACAGAATCTTTTTTTTTTTTTGATAGTGCATACAGGCAGAGCCCAGATCTTCATCTTCATACAGCAGAGCTGTAGGGAGCCTTTTCTCTGCTGGGTACCCTGCAGGAAGCATGCCTGTTCTTCCTCCAGATGGGACCTGAGTCAGAGTTCAACTATGACCTTCAGATGCCTCCTCAGTGCACGTCTGGGTAGGTCCGTCACTACTCGCTCCTCTCGTCTACCGTCTCTGTTGTGCAGTCTTCTTCCTCTATTCCCGTAGTATTCTCCAGAAGCCATGGTCAAGTGCCTCAGGTCAAGGACCTGATGTTTCTCCTTCCTGTAGATAAAACCTGTGAAGTGTAAGTAGACATGAGCCAACTTTCACTACACATCCCTAATGTCAGCTCTTCCCTCCTGGAAAGGTGTGTGTCTCTTCAGTACTGAGTGTCCAGTGTAGGAACCCATGTGTGCTATGGACAATTTCCCTGAGCTGCATATGCAGACCTGGCTACTTTCCTTGCACTAAGATACTTTATATCCAGAGAACAATCTGGGGATCTCTCCTTGGACCTGGGATCCCCTTTGTAATCAAGTCTCTTGTAAACCCTAAAATGACTCCCTTAGTTGAGATATATACTTCCCTGATCCCATATCCATCCTTCCTCCCTCCCCCCCATCCCAATCCCCTGAGCTTTCCCCATTCCTCCCCTACTCCCTTCTCTCTAACCCTCTCCCCTTCCAACAACCCCCACACCCCCCCATGCACCCGAGGTTGCCTGGCACTCTTGTCAATTTCCAATCTCCAGGAGGATAACTACATGATTTTCTTCAGGTTCACCTTCTTATTTAGCTTCTCTAGGATCATGAATAATAGGCTCAAAGACCTTTAATTATGGCTAGAATCCACTTATGAGTGAATACATACCATATTCCTCTTTTTGGGTCTGGGTTACCTCACTCAGTAAAGGATTTTCTTTTTCTTTCTTTTTTTTTTTTTTGAGGGGATGCAGTGAACTTTATTGATGGTATTCAAGAGAGTAGGGCTCCCTAAGCCCCTCCTGCTATCTGGGGGTCTGGGATGGAAACTGTGAGGGAGAGCTCAGTGTCAAGAGTTGAGTTAGGACAGGGACTGCTCAGCAGCCGAGGGCCTCTCTCTTGCTGTGTCCTTGCTGGGGTGGGTAGTCCAGGGCAGGCTTCTTACTCCTTGGAGGCCATGTAGGCCATGAGGTCCACCACTCTGTTGCTGTAGCCGAACTCATTGTCGTACCAGGAAATGAGCTTTACAAAGTTGTCATTGAGAGCAATGCCAGCCCCAGCATCAAAGGTGGAAGAGTGGGAGTCACTGTTAAAGTCGCAGGAGACAACCTGGTCCTCAGTGTAGCCCAGGATGCCCTTTAGTGGGCCCTCGGATGCCTGCTTCACCACCTTCTTGATGTTGTCATACTTGGCAGTTTTCTCCAGGCGGCATGTCAGATCCACGACGGACACGTTGGGGGTAGGAACACGGAAGGCCATGCCTGTGAGCTTCCCGTTCAGCTCTGGGATGACTTTGCCCACAGTCTTGGCAGCGCCAGTGGATGCAGGGATGATGTTCTGGGCAGCGCCATGGCCGTCTCGCCACAACTTCCCAGAGGGGCAGTCCACGGTCTTCTGGGTGGCCGTGATGGCATAGACTGTGGTCATGAGTCTTTCCACGATGCCAAAGTTGTCATGGATAACCTTGGCCAAGGGAGCTAAGCAGTTGGTGGTGCAGGAAGCATTGCTGACAATCTTGAGGGAATTGTCATACTTGTCATGGTTCACACCCATCACAAACATGGGGGCATCCGCAGAAGGGGCGGAGATGATGACCCTTTTGGCCCCACCCTTCAAGTGGGCCCCAGCCTTCTCCATGGTGGTGAAGACACCGGTCGATTCCACAACATACTCAGCACCGGCATCACCCCATTTAATGTTGGCAGGATCTCGCTCCTGGAAGATGGTGATGGCCTTCCCGTTGATGACAAGCTTCCCATTCTCAGCCTTAACTGTGCCTTTGAACTTGCCATGGGTGGAGTCATACTGGAACATGTAGACCATGTAGTTGAGGTCGATGAAGGGGTCATTGATGGCAACAATGTCCACTTTGCCAGAAGTGAAGGCAGCCCTGGTAACCAGGCATCCAATACGGCCAAATTCGTTCACTCCGACCTTCACCATCGTGTCTCTGGAACAAGGCTGGCACTGTGCGAAAAGAAACAGCTGTCTCTAGAACAGGGAGGAGCAGAGAGCCAGTAAAGCGTTTTCTATGTCCATCCATTTGCATGCAAAATTCAAGATGTCATTGTTTTTTTTTTTGCCGCTGAGTAGAACTTTAATGTGTATATGTTCCACACCTTCTTTAACCATTCTTCTATTGAGGGGCACCTAGGTTGTTTCCAGGTTCTGGCTATTACAAATAGTGCTGCTATGAACATAGTTGAACAAATGCTTTTGTGGTATGATAGGGCATCTCTTGGGTATACTCCCAAGAGTGGAATTGCTGGGTCTTGAGGGAGGTTGACTCCCAGTTTCCTGAGAAACCGCCACACTGATTTCCACAGTGGCTGAACCAGCCTTGGCCCATAACCATACTGATGAATATTTTGCATATCACCATAGAACATTCATCTGGCAATGGATGGAGATTGAGACAGAGACGCACATTGGAACACTGGACTTAACTCCCTAGGTCCAAAGGAGAAGCAGAAGGAAAGAGAATGTGAGCAAAGAAGGCAAGACCAGAGGGAACCTTCACCCGTTGATGGATGGAGATTGAGACAGAGACCCACATTGGAGCACTGGACTGAGCCCCCAAGGTCTAAATGAGGAGCAGAAGGAAGGAGAACATGAACAAGAAAGGCAGGACCGTGAGGAGTGCGTTCACCCACTGATACAAGGGGACTGATCTAATGAGAGTTCACCAAGGCCAGTTGGACTGGGACTGAATGAGCACATGATCCAACCAGATTCTCTGAATGTGGCCAGATTCTCTGAATGTGGCTGGCACGGGGTCTTTCTGAAAAGCCATTGACAATAACACTGGGACTTGTTTCCTCTGCATATACTGGATTTTTGGAATCCAGTCTGTTTGGATGCTCACCTTCCTGGACCTGGAGGGAGGGGGGAGGAACTTGAACTTCCCACAGGGCAGGAAACCCTGACTGCTCTTAGGGATGGAGAGCGAGGAGGAGAGGGAGTAGGGGGAGTGGGAGGGTGTTGGGAGGAGGGGCGGAAATGGAAACTTTTATTAAAAAATTGCTGGAAAAAAAAGACACTTTATATCCACTGAGTTTCATTGTTAGTGTTTGTGGAATGCGAGAGAGAGACGCATTCCACACTGGCTGAATCTACTCTGAGCTCTAATCCATACTCAACTGTCCTTACTATAAGCAAACCATAGCTCTCAAGACCCCTGCATCCTGGCGTGATGATCCCAGCAGAAGCCTCTGACCCACTTACAAGGCCATTCTGCCAACCCTGCGGTCTTCTCAGTGTGCCCCACGTGCTCCAGGCGACCATACTTGGTTATTGCTTACCTGGGGTGAAACCTTCTGTCCAGATGTGTTTCTATGCCATTGAGCACAGTCTGTAAGATTTCCACATTGGGAGACTTCATCAATGTGCCCACAGGGAGGCAGGGGAAAGGCCAGGGTTCCCACACTGCCCTCACAATCCTAGGGTGTCTGTCCTTGAAGAGGCCTGGGAAGAGCTCCAGGAGCAGTTCCAGAGCAGAGAGGGCCAAGGCCTCATTCCTCAGCAGAGCCTCAGTGACAGCTTCGCGGGTGGAGGTGGGGTCTGAACACTCATCATGAAGGGTTTTCAGGCAGAAGGCTCCTGAGGAAGCATTCAGGGAAAAAATGTATTCAAGATAAAGGCTAGAAACCTTTTCACCCAGCACTGTTACCCATAGAACGAATTCTATTGGGTCTTAATAAGAAAATCCAAGAGTCAGATCTTTCAGGTAAATGCTGAAAAATCAGATAAGCAAAACAGCCAAGGATCTAGTTCTTACCTCCACCTCAGACCGAAATTCTCTGACCAAAAGGGCGATCCTGTCTCCAGGAATCCTCAGATTGAATCTGCTGAATGATGGCTTCCCCCACGTTATATTCCTCTCTCTGCACAGCAGGATCACTTCCCACCTCTACCTGCCTAGTGCTGAGATTAAAGGTGTGAGCCACCACCACCTGGATCAAGCAGCCACGAGTGACCTTGAACTCCTGATCTCCCTAGCACTGGGATTAAAGGTGCTACCTGTGCTACCAATGAAATCATTGCAAACTGTCTGTAGGATTAAAAGGCTAGAGATTGAACCATCCAATCAAACTGCAGCTTGGGTTGGAAGGTGGGACTGAAATAGGGAGGGGGAGGTGAGCAGAAGGGTATATAAAGATTTCAGGAGGCCACTGAAGATACTCAGAGACCTGAACATAGAGGAACTGCCTGGTTCAGTTGGGATAAAGAGACCTCTTGTCGTCAGTGCTCAGAACTGGTGAGTAGATGTCCTCTGTGGGCTCCTGTAGTTTGTATCAGGACCTTTAGACCGAAGAAGGGACTGGAAACTTTTATTTTTGTCGCTTCAGATGAACACATTTAAGCCAGTGGGTTTGATTCTAGATGAAGTTTTACCTTCATCTCAGATGTCAATCTATGGCAGTTTGTTGATTTCATTGTGGTTGGTGATTGTTTTGAGACAAGGGTTTCCTACCTTGTCCAAGCTGTGCTAGAACGGGGCCTGTAGTTCTGGCTAGGCTGGGAATCAAGATCATCCTGACTCACTTTCTCTCACACTGTGGTACATTCAAATGAGTGTTTTCAATAGTTTTTGTGGAACAAGGGCTCACGTAGACCTGTAGACCACATGTCTTTGACTCCTTGGCTGTTCTCGGCCTAAACCTTCTTTCTGGGGAGGTGTATGTGTTAGGGTCTGAGAGAATCCCCCAAAGAAGACCAACAGTCATGTATGCAATAACAAGAGAGCTTTATTGATTGCAACATTGGGGTGGCAGTTAGCGAACTCCAAAGAGGGTCACAGGTTCTTTTAAGCAGACTTAGGGGAATTCCAGAGAGGAGGGGCTAAAGTGGGGCTGATTGGTGATGGAAAGAGTAGTATGCAGGCTGATTTCTGTAAGGTTCTGGTTGCTAATTACATTCAACAATTTCTGACAGTCATTGGTATGTGATTTGCCAGTGGTGAGAGGTTGATGCTGGTCTGAAGAAAGATCTTCAGAGGATTGTTGTATTCCTGAGACCATTTTGGGAAGAACAGGCTACTTCAATAACTGAAGATGAAAAAAGAGAATTCAAGCCCTTCAACCCCAGCAGAAAACTTGGAACACCCATTTCAAGGCTCCAAGGCAGCACAGCCCCAGCAGAAGGACCCACAGCAATTGGCCCAGCTGAAGCAGCAGCACCAGGAACAAGCACAGCAACCCAAGGAAATGTCCTCACAGCCCAGTCCTTCAAAACAGGCTAAGCACGCCATGGTGGATTATCCCGAGGAAGAGAAGGAAGCCACAGCACCACCACCTAAAATTCCCAGACTTGAGACCACTCCCTTAGCATTGCCTCCAGACTGGAAATCTCTCATCAATCCTGCATCAGGTGAAGCTGATGCAGGAGGCCCAGGGGCAGCAAGTGACCTCCCCAAAGTCCAGCTTCCTCCTCTGGCCCACCTGGCCCCTGTGCACCAACCACCACCATTGGGGCCTCCACCGCCACTGCCCTACAGCTACATGACTGGGATGTCTAGCACCAGCGCCTTCATGTCTGGAGAGGGCTACAAGAACCTGCAATCCATGATGAAAAGCAAACGTTCCTCCAAGGGTGCCCTGCACCCCGCCTATGGCCGACATGCTCAGCTTCCCCACCAGCCCCATGTCTACTCCCCCAACTTACCTTCACCTCCTGCTTTTCCACCCCCAGTTTCCTTCCTGCCACCCACCATTCCTGCCCTTATCACAGGCTACCCTCGCCTTCTCCCTCCCAACATCCCCAATTTCCCACCACCACCTGCATGCCGGCCACCCATTCATGTAGCCCTTCCTCGCCGGCTTCGAGGTTTGGTTTTGCCACCAGCCAGCTACCTACCTGCAGCTATTCCACTGAGGGGCAGCGCGCTGTTACCACCTGTCTCCCCACCTGGCATACTGTCTATCAGGAGACTAGGATGGGCAACTGGATGAGATAACAGGAAGTCCCTTTCCTTGTTTGTTTATTTATTTTGACCCCGATATACCATTATGACAGACTCATCAACAGTACGATGTAAATGACTGGACTTGGAAGTCTCACTGAGTTCCTGACCCTGAGAAGGCTGCCAGAAGATAGAGAGTACTGGAAACATGAGCAGGAGGCTCAGCATCCTCTCCTGTGCACGCAGTTGCCTTTCGCTCTCACCTCACTGCACCTGCCATTTGCAACAGGGGTTCTCTTCTTCTGAGTGGGGGGAGGGCAAGAGGGAAAAGGTGTGACCTCAGTGTAAAAATAGAGATTGGCGATAACGTGTTTGTAAATACTATGACAATAAATTCTCTTATATGCTAAGCAGTGGTGTCTGTATGAAAAAAAAAGCAAAATTAAAAAATCTGAGTTTTCCAATGGACTTGAAGAGTCCATTGAGTGGGTAGTAGCAGCAGGGTGCCTTGTATATGTCAGACAGTTTCAGGGTAAGAGGGTCAAGCTGGGATGAGAGCAGTGCACCCTGGGTAATGCCTGTTATGGTGTGACCACATCCAGTCTCAGTTGCCTTCTGTGTCCTGCACTGGGTTACTTTTATTAGTGAAGACAGTAAGTAACCACATTGGCTTAGTACATAGCTTCACAATGGAGTGTCTTTCCCTCAGAAAATCAGGGCCTATTTTTTCTGGGATCACAAATTTTGGTTGCTGTGTTCGGCTGTCCATTTGTCCTTTCATTCGGCGTTTCTCTCCGACCCTAGTACGTGAAGCAGCCCCACTTAGCTTGGAACTCTACATCCTCTGTTGTCTGGAGGGGCAGCCTTGCTGGACAGCTGTCTCCTTTCCTCCAGGGAGAAAGAGGTGTGTACAGGGAAAGTAATATTGTTCACATCTCTCAGAAAAGGCTTCTACATGGAGATGCAGTTCTCATTGTCTCAAGACATTTGAAAAAGGCTCAAAACTGGTGATTTCTGGCTAGTCTTAAGGGAAAACTTCCACTTTGAGTTTCCTAGAAAGACATGAAAGAACCATTTATTCACAACACAAACATTACAGCCATGGCTGGTACCTGTACTTCATGGTTTTTGCTCAGTACCTGAGTCATCTGGGCCACTGAGCAGAGGGCAGAGGGCAGACTGCTGGCCACAGCCAGGGCCAGGGGGACTAATAAGTGGCCTAGGCTGGGAATATGTGTTCTTTGGTTCTAGTGTTGCTATCAGAGCTACCAGTCAGCAACTTTTCTGCCCATGAACCCTGAGCTGTATCTTCTCCTGAATTTCACTACAGCTAAGATGCTGAGGGGTTGATAGCCATGTCTTCAGACATTCAAACAGAGTCTGGTCTCTTTATTTTTCTCAACATGTTTCAGTGACAGCTCTTTAAGACCCTGCTGACTGTACCATAGCAGCTCAAAATTTACCTCTGAATCTGTGCCTTTAGTAGGGCTGTGACAGTAAACATTTTTCATTCATTATTGAGTTTTTTCTTACAATAATTAAAAGAATTTTTTCTTAAAAGAATTTTTTTTCTTTCTCCAAAGCCTGACATATAACCCTTTGCCCCACCTTCAAATTCATGGTCACTTTTCTCATAATAACTATTACATGCATATATGTTTTTACATAGACATAAATATTCTTAAGTACAATATGTTTGGTCTTAAATAAAGGCTTAACCATTAGCATGAATCTATCGCTGTGGTGGGAGGAGAAGACTCAAGGAGAGAATCTAGTTCTTGCCTAAACAGCCTCCTGCCCAGTATCACTCGTAGCCAACAGCACATTTAGACTCTCCTGTTGTAGTCGCTGAAGACCCAGGTGAGAGCTTGACCTATGCTGCTTCCCTGTCCTGTGGAGGTCTGCTTCTGCACAGGAGCTCCAATGGGGACTTCTCCCCGGATCAGAGTAGAGATTGGAAGGAGGGCTGTGTGTGGTGTGAGCCCTGCTGGAGCTCCTGCTCAGCTTCTCAGTCCTCCAGCCCCGACCCCTCTGCTCCCCACCCTGCCCTTCACGTGGAGCGGGTCCATCCACTTAGCATTCCTGCTCTTCTGTCAGCTGTCACTTCAAACATCATGGTGAAGGTTGCCGAGTGCAGGATGAGCCACAGCAAGGGAAGGAAGAACCGGAAGGTGCAGCAGAAAGGAATTTCCAGAAGATTCTCTAGTATTTTTTCCCTTTGTCTCACGAGAACCTGATGTGCAAACTCAGCTCTGTCTCCTTTTATTCAGTGCGTGTTTATTCAAACAAGATTCACAAGGTGTGACCATGGCTGGGTGGAGATGACGGGAAAGCAGACCACTTCTGTTCTTACGCCTTAGCTCTGGACTCTCTACAAGGGAGGTAGGAACACTGGCATCCTGTCAATGCACATACGGGATCTGGAACCGGGACAGCCTGCCTTAGTTAGGTTTCCACTGCTGTGACAAAACATTCTGGCCAAAAGCAGCTCAAGGAGGAAAGGATTTATTCCCTCTGAGAGCTCTCAGGTCCCAGTCCTTCACCGAGGGTCATCAGGGCAGAAACTCAGGCAGGAACCTGAGGCCTGAACTGCACAAATACCAGGGAGGAGGGCTGCAGTCTGGCTTGTTCCACACGGCCTTGCTCTGCTGGATTTCTCATAGAACCCAGGGCCACCAGCCTAGGGATCACATCACTCACAGTGAGCTGGGCCTCCCTCAGCAATCATTAATCATGAAAATGCCCCCACAGACTTGCCTACATGTAATCTGAGGGGGGCATTTTCACAACAGTGGTACGCTATAACTCTGGCCAACTCTGTGTCAAGTTGGAGAAAACACAAAGCAAGAAGAGCAGGTGTGGCTTGAAATCTCTGCCCTTTGGTCAGGGTGGAGCGAATCCACCTCTATGGGCATCTTAATGTACAAAACACCAGGAAACAACACCTGTGGTTGACGAGTTTGAAGGAGTACAAATAAACTAAAAACAAATCTCTAAGCTTTAGTTAGGGTGGAGCAGACTCACATTTTGTAAGGCCCTAAGCAACAGGTGTAAGAACTGTAAGAACATTTTCTCATTCAGGGGTTAATCAGGCTCCCCTTCTCCTTAGAGAATCCTCAGGTGAACCGGCTTTCCTGAGCTGTGGAATCCTTGGCCAGGTGACTGACAGGGTCAGTTGAATTAACTCATAAGGAAATGTGTTTTTCTAATTCTTGGAACAGATTACAATGGCAGGGTTCTCCCAGGATCAGATGTCAAACTCAGGTCCTATAATATGGCCAAGAGAAAGTAGATTTCCTTTACTGACCTGAACAAACCGCCATTCCTGCGCTTCATCCCTGTGACATCAGTCACAGTTGCTGTGATGAAATACCCCAAGAGAAGGCTCTGACCTGGAGCAAGTCTTATTTGTCTCACAACACAGTCCATCCTGGTGTGATGACAAGGTAGCTAGAGTGAGAGGCACCTGGTCAGGCTGCGTGCACACACAGGGAGCAGAGAGGAAGCAAGGGTACTGCTCAGTTTGCTTTCCCTTCCTTGTTCAGTTCAAGAATCCAGCATTTGGGGTGATGACCTCAGCCTGTGACACATTCAGAGTGGAGCTTCCTGCCTGCTTCTTCTTCTCCGAACAGCAGCAGGTATGTTTACTTGTCATGGGTCTGTGACTCTCCACAGAGGGGGTGATGGGAGGCAGAGGGCAGTGAGAACTGTCTTAAATGCTGCTGACATCTTTCATGGGTGGACCTTACCTTATGCGCCCTAGGCTATAATAGGCTGTACTGGGATTCTTTCTGTTAGCAAAGAAAGGAGCTGCAGAGCTGTGTACTGAGCCATCAAACAGTCATAGTGGCAGCTGTGCCTGTGAATTGAGTATGCAGAATCCAACAGGCAGCACCATAGACATAGACTTCCATCTTGTGGTCCAAGTGACATCAGGCCACTTGTCCCTTCCACTGTTGTGTAAATCCATCACACATGGTCTTCAGCATCATTTGTCAGAACTAACTCCTTGGTCTCTGCCTAGGAACCTGAAGACTCTTTTGGAAACCTCTGTCACTGAATGCCAGTTTTTCCACTCACACTTGAATAACTTCTTACAGTGTGAGCGCCTCCTTCACCTAAAACATCTGGACATGAGTGGTGTCCTACTGTCCAGTTTATATATGATGCCTCTCAGTGGTCTTTAAAGAATGTGGCAGACACTCAGGAGACTCTGGAAATACAAGGGTGTGGAATAAAGGACGCTCAGTTTAGTGAACTCCTACCTGCCCCAGAGACCAGGGAGAACGGATCACAAGAACACAACAAAACCCACATTAAGAGTTTATTGAAAGAGAGAAAGACATGTGCACAGGCCTGAGTAAGTGGGTGCAGGAAGAGAGTGTGGAGCTGGCGATTCTACCGTTTAAAGTCTGCCTAGGCATAGGCATGGGGGCTTAGTAGCCCTGGCATGCGTAGATCACATGACCATGCTGCATGTAGATCAGGTAGGACTTGAGGCCCTGGGCGGCTATGTAAGTTGCCTGAATGCTTGATGTCACATGTGTGGCCTTGGATCCCAGATGTGCCAATGCTTGGGGTGGGTAGACACTTTGCCAAACGCTTGTGATGGAAATGGTAACAGCCACAAAATAAGTTTGTATCACGCTTTCATCCAATCTGTATGATTATTAAAATATATGTCCATGGCTTCAATATTGGTCATTGTTGACTTCCTTAAAACAATTAATTGTAAGGTTTTGTGTCAAGTATACTCAGGGAAGAAATAAAACATGAAAAGAAGTGGTTGCCATGATAGTGCCATTTGATAAGTAATCTTAAAATCACCCTTGCTGGAAAAAGAGTTTTGGCAGAATTCACTAGGCATCGTATTGTTGCATGAGTTCTTATTGGTCTTAACAAACACACATACACACAAAACAATATGTCTGGAGCATAAGCTTTAAAGATAATAGAGAATGGGTTTTTATGCAAAATTGATGCTTGATTCCTTGTGACTACGTATCCATCATTTTTTATTATGATTCTATGTTTTTCATATCTTGTATCTTGATCCTATTTGTTCATCTTAAGGCGTCCCTTCACATTTGCCCTCAGCCCCTACATGCACCCCAAATAAAATGAAATTCTAGAGTAAAAAGGAAAAAAATGAAATGGGAAAAAATTAAAAACGAATTTTATAGAGGAACCCTGTGTAGAAAAACAAAAATAAAAAAGGTCTCGTTCCTGCCTCAATGTTTTAGGAGACTTCTTGACTCCCAATGGGAAGCCTTACCCTATCTAAGGAACAGATGGGGACGTGATGTGGGGGATGTGGGAGGATCGGGGGAGGGAGTATGGGGGAAATGGCATTGGTATTTAAGATTTTTTAAAAAAAGGATTGTTTTAAAAAAGGAAAATTAAAAATCACTTAAATAAAAGATGAAGAGGAAAAATCTCATCATGGACATTGTAGTGCAACTATGAAAGCCACACTGTAACCCGATTTCTCCACACATCACTTCTTACAAGTATTCATTGCAGAGTCATTTGTCTGGTTTGAGGTTTCTGGCCATCACTATGCCTTTGATTCTGGGCTCCCACTAGGACTCATACTGGACATCCTGCTGACATCCTTTCTTGGGAAGATCCTGCAGCTTCCGTTCTAATGGTCAGGTCCCTTCATGTGCTCCAACAGATCATAGACAGAGTAGATGTTGGGGCAGGCCAAGTTGTACTCAACCCTGGGTTTGGGTATGCGCAACTGTAGGGTTGGTTCATCAGACAGAAGATGGGGACAGCTCTCCCATGCTCACAATTTCAAGTCTGGCTCACTCACACCTCTGCTAACAGGGTTGGCTCTGTCGTGATGCCCTGGTGAGGTGAGGGGCTGATTTCAAGTGCTGCCCCTGGTGGGGATCAGGGATAGCTCTCCCACTCTTATGACCACAAGGCCGGCTCTCCCACCTACCTCGACACTTATGGGTTGGGGCTTGGAGTAGGAAGAGGGCATTTTTCCCTTGCCCATGTCACCAGAAAACAGACGGGAAATGGGGACAGCTCTCCTGTGATCAAAGTTTTGGGGCTTGCTATCTAACATCTACACTCACTAGGTTGGCTGTTGTACAGCCCTGGTCTGGTACAGGGCCTACTGTTCTGAGTGTTACACCTGGTGTGGATGGCTCTCCATACTGATGACCACAGCACCAGGTCTCCCACATGCCTCAGGCATTGTTGGGCAGAGGGGGAAATTCTCCTCTACCCGAGCCACCACTAGCCGATGGGTGACAGGGACAGCTCTTCAATGCTCAGTTTCAAGTCTGGCTCACCCAAACTCCGCTAACAGGTTCAGCTCCCTTCCACAAGTGTCTTTTACACTGACAACTCCTGATATCTCCTCACTCATCCACACTGCAGGAGCTCAAACCCTGGACCCCAGGACAAACTATTGTTCAACGATTCAGCTCAACTCACACACCTGAAAACTGCCTGTCCTCTTCACTGTGTGGTGCTGGGGGTGAATGTGAGAGCTACAAACAGCATCTCCATTTTAATTGGCCAGTTCAATTTTCTTATTTCTTTGTGAAACCGGGTTTTCGATTTGAAGACTAATTTTTAAGATTAGCTGTATGTGTGTGTGCTGATTGTGTGGATTTGTGGATATGAAAGTAGGACCCCATATGTGTCAACAGTCCTATCACCTGAAGCCATCTTTCCAGAGGCATTTGAAAGCCACAGAATCCAAACTTGGGTCCTCCTAAAGAAGCTGCATGTGCTAGGAGCTGGAGAAATGGCCCATTGGTTAAGAGAAGTAGCTGCTATTCCAGAGGACCTGGGTTCAGTTCCCAGAACTTATGTGGTAGCTCACAACTGCATGTAACTCCAGTTTCAGGGGATCTGACATCTCCACACTACTGGACATAAAATAAAGAAGAGAATCCTGCAGAATATTTGGAGTTTTTTTTTTTTATTTAAAAAATCCACTATGTGCTGTTAAACTCTGAGCTATCTCCATCTATTGGTAGTTGCTCCTTTTTGGTTTTTTTGTTTTTTGCTTGTGTTTTTTTTCAAACAGGGTTTCTCTATAGCTTTGGAGCCTGTTCTGGAACTAGCTTTTATAGACCAGACTGACCTCAAACTCAGAGATCCACCTGCCTCTGCCTTCCAACTGCTGGGATTAAAGGCATGCAGCACCACTGTCTGGCCATGGGCAGCTATTTAAAGGAAATATGTTATGCTGTATGCTAGGCTGGCCTACATGTCCATAAGAAGCCCACACTGGCTGATAACTTGATTCACCTATGCCAGGCTCTGAAATGCTGACACTACTGATCTCAATCTGTAGATCTTTACGTCTGCCCAGACATTATTAGCTGAGGAATCCTTACATTTAGATATTTTATGCAATTTAGAGAACAGGAAAAACATTCAAACAAAGAACCCTTGTTCTATGTATTCAATAATTATTTCAATGAGGTATAGAACAGAGCAAATTTAAGTTATTTCATTGATATCTTACTATAGAGAAAAGCTAAAATCTAGACCTAAGGAGAGTTCCTTAAAAAATGAATCAGCACAGAGACAAGTGACAACATAAAATACAATTCTTTTTTAAAGTGAATGTTTTAGGCCAGTAGAGACATATTTAACACCTTTATACACACTATGGCTACTTCAGAGTTTGAGAGTCCATAGGAACACAGCCCTCCAGACACAGGGCAAGCAAGCTGGACATGGCGGCTCACTGTGGTACTATCAGTGAGGCAAGAAATAAAAATCAAGAATTCAAGCCAGCCTAGAGTGCGTGAGGCTATCAAAATGAAAATCTCATATGTGGAAGAAAAGTAAATGTCACAAACCCTGTTCCCTTTGCTCCATGTTGTCTTCTTCAGCCATCTCTGATTGATCCCAGTGCCCCGAAGTGCACATAACTGAAGAACTACACAAAAGGCATGTCACTAAGTCACAGGTCAAGGACAAGAGTGAGAGAAGTGTCACAAAAGTTTTTGCTTTATCGTCAATGTGACCGGACCTCTGCTTCACTCACCAGATCCTAGAGATTTTCCATTCCTGAGTCACTGACCTGAACTTGGCAGTGAGATTAATAACTGAATAAGACCCCAGAGGGAGAGCATCCAGGATTGCAGGTGAAAGAAAAAGCCACTGTTTCACCAACAGAAGCCACATAGAAACACAAATTTGTCTTCTGACGCCACAGGACTCTAGCTGTCCCCACTGTCCCATTGTTCTCCCTGCAGGGTCCACCTCACTGCACATCATTCTGATCCAAGCCAATGTTTGCAGTGTCTGATGCCATGAGCCCTGAGACCCCAGGTGAGAGATGTGCCCCAAGCGTTCCACGTGCTTAAATCATAAGTCATGTTCTCTACTTATGGCAAGCAAAAACAAAGTCTGGGTACCAGGTCATACACAGAGCGTGCAGCACATTTATGGCAGGTACGGGTAGCAAAGGAGATACCCTCGGGCTGCCTTCTGGCTCTGAGTATATCCATGAGTTCATGGCAAAGATGGGAAAATCTCTCTACAGAGATGCAACCTGACTCATCATAGCACTGCAGAGGGGCAGGGTACTGTTCCACACTCAACTTCCTCAAGTTGGCCGTGTGGTGCAAAAGGTCCTTCAGGATGGGCATGGAGAAGTCATTGTCATACAAGTTTAACTTAGTGAGCTTTGAGCACTGACTGAGGGCAGGGATGAGGTGAGTGAGGTGAGAGTCCTTCATCCTACAGCCCTGCAAGTCCAGGGACTGCAGAGTGTCTGCCACATTCTGTAACAGGACTCGGAGAGGCACGGGATCTAAGGTCAATAATACCACACCACTCATGTCCAGATGTTTTAGCTGACAGAGGTTGTGACACAAGGGAAAGTAATTCAAGTCGCGCTGTGACAGATGGAAGCCAGTGGTGGTGAGAGTCTCCAAGGGGGTTGTCAGGCACCTAGGAACAGACAAAGGGACTATATGAACAGTGAATGTGCCCGGGTGCTACACAGGAGTCTACTGAATCAAGCCACACCCACAACTCTCTCCATAATTGTTCCCAGTGACTGGCAGGCACCATGCACCCACTACCCCTTCAAGTGAAAGAGAAAGATTTGCTCTGGTAGCTGACCCAGCTCTCCACCTTGTTTACCTGAGTAACTGTTTCATGCGGCCTCTCAGAAAGTAGATCCAATTTATGGATAGATGCTGCAGACAGTTGAGGTTGGAGAACTGGGAAGTGAACTGGCTGACACATTTCTCGTCTCTGTCTGCTAGCCTGTTGCAAATTTCCCAAGTGGTCTTGAAGACATGAGTCAGGGAGAGTTTGTGAAGATTTCTCATCTGGCCAAGGCAGGGAGCAAAATGGGCCAGTGTGGATAAATCCCACCCCACGCTCAGTTCCAGCTCCTCAATGTGCTGTGGCTGGAAATTAAAGAACTTTTTTAGAGTCCATACAGGCAGAGGCCAGATCTTCAGATTCGTACAGCAGAGCTGTACAGAGCCTTTTCTCTGCATGACCCAATGCAAGAGATATGCTTCTTCTTCCCTAACGCTGGGCCAAAGGCCGAGGTCAGCCATGACCGTCAGATGCCCGCTCAGTGCAAATCTGGAAAGGACCTTGACAACTTGCTTCTCTCCCACAGTCTCTGCAGGGCCGTCCCCTTCCTCTGCTCCAGTCTGTATTCTCCAGAAGTCATAAGGCACTTGCCTCAGGTCGAGCACCTGAAGATTCTCCCTCCTGCGAGTAAAACGTGTAAAGTGTCAGCAGACATGACAGCCCAACACTCAGCCAGCTTTCACTACACATCCCTAATGGCAGCTCTTCCCTCCTGGAAAGGTGTGTGCCTCTTCAGCACCGCATGTCCAGCGTAGGAACTCACGTGTGCTATGGACATTTTCCCTGAACTACATATGCAGACCTGGCTACTTTCCATCCACTAATATCTACTGAGTCCCATTGTTAGTGTTTGTGGGGTGCCAGGGAGAGACGCATTCCACACTGGCTAAATCTAAGCTCTAATCCATACTCAACTGTCCTTACTACAAGCAAACAACAGCTTTCTTGACCCCTGCACTCCAGCATGACGATCCCAGCAGAAGCCTCTGACCCAGGTATGGGCCCTTATTCCAATCCCACAGACTCTTCAGTGTGCCCCATGTGCTTCAGGCTCCCACACTGGGTTATTGCTTACGAAACCTTGTGTCCAGATGCATGTCTATGCCATGGAGCACAGCCACGAAGATTTCCATGTTGGGAGTCTTCATCAAAGTCCCCACAGGAAGGCAAGGGAAAGGCCAGGCTTCCACCATTGCCGTCACAACCCTAGTGTGTCTGGCATGGACGGCATCCTTGAAGAGACCTGGGAAGAGCTCCATGGGCAGTTTCTCCAGAGCAGAGATGGCCAAGGCCTCATTCCTCAGCAGAGCCTGCCTTGCCAGCTGCATGAGTGTGGGTGGGGTCTGAACACTCATCATGAAGGGTCTTCAGGCAGAAGGCTTCTGAGCAAGCACTGAGGGAAAAACATACTTTCAGGATAAAGTTGAGAAATCTCCCTCACGCAACACAGTAACCACTCAAGGTTAGAACTTATTTCCCCAGCAATGGCAGAAACATCAACTTCACCCATTGTCCTCTCTGGTGGTGTAAAGCCAGACTTCCTCACTAGCAGCACGGGAGCCTCGCTAGCCCCTGAATGTGCAAAACCTCAAAATACCTTGTGTGACCCTTGTTACAACAACAACAACAACAACAAAAACCCTTGTATTGTGTTCAACGTTTACTTTAATTCCTACCAAGGAGGAGGATGGCCGTGGGTTCCTCCAGTTTTCTGGCCACCCTGTGTCAGAGCCAGACCACATCCAAAACAGCATAGCTCTTTGATAAGGACGCAGACTAAAGCCTGAGTCAAGACAGAAGGTACAATTGCAGTTCCTGCTGCTGTGAGTCTCAAGCAGAAGAATTTCCCAGGAATCAAAGATATGTGTGATCCACAGGTCTACAAGTGCTCTTATTCCACAAAAATAAAAGCAATCATTTGAGCTGTGTGCAGTGGTGGCACACGCCTTTAATCCCAGCATTCAGGAGTCAGAGGCAGGAGGGTCTTTGTGAGTTCAAGGTCAGCCTGGTCTACAAGAGCTAGTTCCAGGACAGGCTCCAAAGCTACAGAAAAACCTTGTCTCGAAAAACCAAAAAAACAAGAAAGAAAGAAAGAAAGAAAGGAAGGAAGGAAGGAAGGAAGGAAGGAAGGAAGGAAGGAAGGAAGGAAGGAAACAAATAAAAATAAAAAGCAATCATTTGAATGGGCCGCAGTATGAGGGAATGTGCTGGTAACCTCAGTGCCCGGAGAGAAAAGGATCTTCATTTCCAGCCTAGCCAGAGCTACAGAGACAGTTCTAGAAAAACTTGATTGAACAACATAGGAAGCCCTTGGGTCAAAACAATCAACCATAATGAAATCCGGAAGCTATCGTAGATCGACATCTGAGATGAAGGTAAAACTTCATCTAAAACCAATGTGTTCATCTGACGATGGAACAGAAATAAAAGTTTCCAGTCCTTTTTCGGTCTGAAGGTCCTGATATCAAACTACAGGAGTCAACAGAGGACAGACATCTACTCACCAGTTCTGAGCACTGACGACAGGTCTCTTTATCCCAGATGAGCCAGGCAGTTTCTCCAGGCTCAGGTCTCTGAGTATGTCCGGTGGATCCCCTGAAGCCTTTTGTTTGTTTGGTTGGTTGGTTTTTTAATTTTGGTTTTAGGAACTCTCCGTAGATGAGGCTATCCTTGAACTCAAAGAGAACTGCCTGCCCATGTCTCAAAAGTGCTGGGATCACAGGTGCGAGCCAACAGCACCAGCTCCGCTAGAAACCTTTATACACCTTTCTGCCCAACTTCCCTATTTCAGTTCCACCTTCCAACCCAACACTGCAACTTGATTGGATGATTCAATCTCTGTCATTTTAATTCTGCAGAAAACATCCAATCATATTATTGATTTGAATCAGAACTCCTTGAGAAAACACCCCCACCACCACCACTGCCCCTCAAAAGTCTTGGATAAATACAAATATTCCACTTGTTAATCACCAAACCTTGCTGAATTTGATTCATGTGGCCAAAGTCACTCTGGGTTTGAGTTAGTTTGGGATTTAATATATTGTTGATAGCAGTCATAAAAATAATTCAAAAATGTCTTGGCAATGCACCTGGGAAAAGAACTAGTCAATCAGGCATATATTCAGAAGCTCAAGGCCTGAACTGGATGCTCTGTCAATAAACTGAAATAGCAGCTACTCAAAAGGGTGAGGCAGGAGAATGCATACATTAATAAGGTGGTTCAGGGTATTAGGGATGCACTCAGTTCTTAGAGAGCTGCCCAGCGTACACTGAGTCCTCTTCCCATCACTAACTGTTCCCGAAACAGAGTCACTGAACCGGCTAATCCTAGGTTTTTGGCTCTTCTCTTCCAACTAGAGGGGTCTGAATTTATCCAGGTCTTTCAGAACTTGAATAAGAATAAAGGCTTTTTGCTTTTAGACACAGGACTCAGCCTCCTTGTTGGTTTTTGGGGAAACTCCACAATCTGGGCATAACAAAATCAGTATCCTGGGAAAATGTCACATGCCTTTAATCCCCACAGTTGGGAGGCAGAGGGAGTTGAGTCTCAGTGACTTCAATACTAGCCTGATGTAGTCAATTCCAAACCAGCCAGGCATACAATCTAAGAACCTGTCTTAAAAATTATTTTAAGCAGGGTAGTGGCCGAATACAGTTCCCAGGAGGCAGAGTTAGGTGGATCTTGTGTTGGAGGCCAACCTGGTCTACAGAGTAAGTTCCAGGAAAGCAGGGGCTACAGAGAGGTCTTCTTTTGAAAACTAAAAACCAAACAAAATTTAAAAAAATAAAACAAATTTAAAGGAAAAGATGGCTCAGTAGGAAGCCTGACTTCAAGACTAGGACACACAAGGTTTGCTGAGAGAAACTGCTGCAGTTTGTAATCCTGTCTCAGCATGCACTCCCTGAGCACAAATGCACCCATGAGCAAATGCATTCCTCTTGCAAATGAAAATGCTGAGTGTCGATCCAGGGCTATGGTGCAAGTTTTAAGAGACTGAAGAAGGACTGTCAAAATCCCGAGGCTAGCCTAGACTAACTGCGTAAGGAAACTCCACTTCTCCATGGAGCAGTACTAGGAGCCAATGCCAGAAGACAGAAATCTCTGGACCTGTGCTTTTCCTGCCAGCTTTTCCTGGAGCTTTTCTGTGATAGTCCCGTGTGTCTCTGAGGAAATATTTTTTTTCAAACAATATGTTCTGTTATGGCTTACCCTCCCCCAACTCCTGTAAGATCCTCCCCACATTCCTTCCCATCCCAACCCATTCTCTGTCTTTCCTAAGAAAACAAACCACACCTAAAGAATGATAAGAAGCAGCTGAGCTTGTGTGTGTGTGTGTGGGGGGGGGGTGCCCACCTTTAATCCTAGAACCCTGGAGGCAGGGGTTTGCAGATCTCTGTGACTTCAAGGTCAGCTTGGTTTGCAAAATGAGTTCTGGGGAGGTCAAGGTTATTAGATGGAGAACCACCCCCCCCAAAAAAACAAACAAAGCAAAAATGCCAGATTTGAATAGGACAACATAAATAACAAACAGAGGAAAAGAGCCAAACAAAAAAACAAGGAACGCGTAGAGATGCAAGACATGTTCACACATATAGGAATCCCAAAAAAACACAAATTTGGTAGCCATAACACATGAGCAAAGGACCAGTGGTGTGTGTGTGTGTGTGTGTGTGTGTGTGTGTGTATACACATGGCCTAACCAAACCTTATGAGAATAAGAATCTCCAAAGTTGCCATGGTTTCTTTTGTCCAGGCCATCTACAGCAGGTCACGAACTTGTCCTTAAGAGTTGTTTGTATCCCCAGGGAGACTCCATTTGATTGAACTAATTTTTCATTTATAATCCTTATCAAGTAGAGATAGCTTTTGGGTTAGGGGCGACACTACCTTCTGTCTACTTCTCTTAATACCAGCCCCCAGGTGGTGACCATTGCAGTTCCTGTTCATGCCCACCACAGTCTCTTTGAGTTCCCAATGCGTCACTTCTGCTGGGTTTAAGGGTTCCTTGAAGTCCGCCAACCCATCTGTCACTTACAATCTTTCTTTTTCTCCTCTTTTTCAGGCTTCCCTGAGCCCTGAGGGGAGAAAGTTGATTGAGACCCGCATTTATGACTGAATGTACCAAGTCTCTCTCTGCCAGCCTCACTTCTCTATCTCCGTCTGCCTGTGCACAAGAGTATTGTGCCATGGAGGCTAAGAAAGGGCACAGGATCCCCTAGCCACCACCATGCATGCTGGGTATTGAACTTGGGTATTCTGAAATAGCAGAGCATACCCCTAAACACTGAGCGAGCTTCTCTCTTAGAAATTCTTCCTTTCTAAAACCCCCTCCAGATTCCTGAGAATCAAGGATGGAATCTCCCTCCCGGACACATTTTTAAAATTGTTTTGAGAAATGTTGAGTGCAGCCCAGGCTGGCCCCAAATCCTATGTAGCCAAAGATGAAGTTCTGAGCCTCCCAATGCAACTGAGGGTTTAATTAGCGGTCAGAGGACTCGTAACAGCTCAGACTAGAGGTGAGCCCTGTGGATCAGTGACTCCAGCCTCCACTCCGACCCTAAACTCCCATGTGTGGAAGGTTTTGAGCCCAAGGAGGGGCTGAGTGTGTGGGACACGGGTCATAGTGGTGGGAATGGACGTGGTGGCAAGTGACTATAGAAGCTTTGATGGGGTCCAGAGTTCAGGGAGGCCACAGCAGATGTCCCTACATGCCGACAGGTCTTCTGTGTGTCGGAACATCTTACGTGTGCTTTCAGGGCTCACAGGCTGAGCTGGTTTTCTGCTTCACAGTGAAGCCCAGATGAACTCTGGGTTTGTCTTGACTGGAATATTCCAAGAGCACTGGAAAGAAGACCACACGGGCAAAGGGAACAGGGTTTGTACTCATACTGTGGTACATTCAAATGAGTGTTTTCAATTGTCTTTGTGGAACAAGGGCTCATGTAGACCTGTAGATCACCTGTCTTTGACTCCTTGGCTGTTCCTCTGTGAAAACCTCCTTTACCGCGCCAGCATGGTCTGGTACCACGAGTCTCGGCAGAGGGTGTCCGGGTTAAATGAATCCACAGAGCACGAGGTTGAGGTGAACAGCTACTTCTTTATTGTTCTGCTGGGGCTAGCTTTTATACCATGGCACCAAAAAGAGGACTGCGCTGCAAAGGGACTGTCACCTGACCCCAGGAGGGACTGTCACCTGACCCAAGCAGGGACTGTCACCTGACCCCAGTAGGGGTCAAGGACTGATCATGTGCACTCAACCTTCACCTGACCCCAGGAGGGATCAAGGAATGATCACGTGCAACACTGCACTCAAACTTCCTTATCCAACTCCAGGAGCAGAGGGAAGTTATTATGTTTCCTTTGCAGATCAAAGCACCTCAAATGGGTGGGGGCAGGGAAATGTAACTCAGGGCAGCAATTCCCACAATTCCCCCTACGTTATTTTATAATGAGGGGTCCTGTGTTAGGTCCTGCGAGGGAAATACCTTCCCTTACCCGTCATAGGGCCCCCAATGCCCAGTCTTAGGTGGGGGGTCTCCTCACAGGTTGCCCGTCCTTGGAGACCCTCATTTTCTCAGCCTCTGCAGCCATACCTCATGACTTCCGGGAGAGTCATGGGCCAGACTGAGCAACACCTGACGGTGGACAAGCTCAGTCGTGGTGAAGGTGTTTAGGAGTCGTTTTAACAGGAGCAGGCCTACTGCTACCCCTACTAGTCCCAAGATCCCCAGGGACAAGGCACCTCCCCATCGCTATGCCCAACCCCCAATCTGGGCCATGGTATTCCACCATCCCTCAGCAGATACAGTTTTAACATGAGTTTCATTAATTGCAATAATTTGGTGTACCAAAGAGTGGGTAAAGTTTACAAAGGAATCATTCCAAGGCCCCCTATGGTAAGCATTAAGGCGTTGCACCTCAAAGGACATATTTTTCACATCCCTTAGGGTCACACAGGCAGAATGATAAAAATGAGAACAAGAGGCTTGTTGTACCATCCACAACACATTAATCTGTTCCTGTAATAAGGCTGTTTGCTGATTTAAATTTAACATCCCCAATTGAATATGTGAGTCCATGGTATTTTGAGTCTCTAAGGCCTGGGTCACACGGGCAGCAAGAGTGTTAACAGTCTCTGCAGTAGCTGCATTCTGTGACACGGTGATTCCCGCAACGGTGGCGGCTGTGGCTGATATGGCGATAGCTGCAATGACTGTGGCGGTAATTCCAAAGTCTCTTCTCTCTCAATACAAGATAAGTTCTCGTCCATCATGTGGGTCTTCTACCACCAGGGGAACCAGAGCAGGAATTCTCACCATCAGCACAGACTCATCCATCAGGGACCAGCAGTTGCTCAAAAAGCAGGAGCTGGGAGAACAATTAAGGACACCATCCTCCCCGACCGACCCATTAAAGGAGACAAACATATAGGGAGGCAGAACACAAGCCAGACTGACAATAGAGAAATTCACTCCCGCTGCATAATTAATCTGGAGGGATGATTCAAAGATGTCTGATGTGTTCCATCTGGCCATAGCATTGAAAGCCAAGCCCCTTTGAAGGACTAAAGGCCTAATATCTGCACATGCACGCGGGCCGCAGAGAAACATGCCCGCAGACGTAGGTGAAACTCCTGCCATATTTGGATTTCTATAGAAATAATCAAAGACCCCTCTCAAGGAGTTTTTAAAGGTAGGTCGGTGACCAAACCACCATAAATATTTATCTCCCTCCAATTTCCATGGTTCCTTAGGAGCATGATTTCCCCAAGATAATGGTAAGTACAATCTGAAGGATTGTGGCATCTTCCAACATAAAGGAGCTGGTCTTGGAGGAGTTGGAAGTCCAGAAACATTTCTTTTAAAATTTATTGGGTAAAAGATATCTCTCAATCCAAAACTGGAATGCCCAGAAGAATTAGAAGAAAAATCTCCCAGAGAATAATTACTAAGGACCACACATGGTCCAGAAAGAGAGATACTAGGCATCTCTGAAATATTGCTAATCCTCCGGAAGCAGAGGGCATGAGATATATCAAACGTTAAATTACCCAATAAAGATCTTTCTAATGCTGTATTTGCTGCAGGAAACCCCAAGGTATAATTGGTGGAATAAAAGGATGGAAAAACAGAGCTTATTTTACTTACTGACATCAGTATGGGTGGATTCCTCATCAGCGCCCATCTCAGGCCTCCCTCGATGTTCCTCACTTGAATCCATATTATCAGAACCAGTACGACCAGGCTCCACTGGCCGAACTTTCTGCTCCAGCACCCAGATGGGTTTTTTGGTTCCTGGAGGGACAATGCAAATGGCTCCCCTCACCCTAGCCAACATGGGTGTGGGTGCCATTGTCCCGTGATACTATCCTTCCATTTAACCCAACCCAGAGATTGGGAAGGTTTCTACCAATGTCTCTCCATTGCTGATAGACCTTTTTAATCTACTGTTAAAAAATTTAAAATGTATAAAATTGTAGATAACTGGGTATTTGGGGAGGTGATATACTCCCCCTTCTTTATTTTACAAAAAAAAAATTGTTTAAGGGTAGCATGCATGCGCTCCACTACGGCCTGTCCTGTGGGATTATGTGGAATTCCAAAGGTATGTGTAATTTGATGTTCTTGGCAAAATTTTGCAAACCGTTGGCTGGTATAAGCCAGTCCGTTGTCTGTTTTGAGAAAGTCTGGGATGCCCATATAGGCAAAAGCCTGTAGACAATGAGCAATAACGTCCTTAATCTTTTCTCCTGAATGTAGGGAGGCATAAATTATCTTGGAATAAGTGTCTACAGAACATGTAAAAATTTAAGTCTGCCAACTTGAGACAAATGGGTAACATCCATCTGCCAAAGCTGGTTAGGACGGAGGCCTCAAGGATTAACACCTTCATTGGGGGCATTATGAAATGGAGCACAAGCTGGACATTGGGACGTGATTTAAGTAGCTGTGGTTAGAGTACAGCCAGAGAGAAACTTTAGAGAAGAGGCATTTAAATGATACTTTTCATGAAGATGACGGGCTCGTTGTTCCTCAGAAAGGAATAATGCCATTGGGCGGGTGAGAGGATCTGCAAGCTTATTTCCCTCTGCCAAGGGCCCTGGCAGATCAGTATGGGCCCGAATGTGGCCAACAAAGGCAGGAAACACTCTTTGGCATATAAGACTTTGCAGCTGAACCAAAAGGTGGAAAACCTGAGAGGTAGGTAAAATGTATGGCAAGGTTTCCAATGGCCCAACAATCCTTGCCACATATATACTATCAGTATGCAAATTGAAGGGTTGGTCCTTGAAAAGAAAAAAGGCCATAAGGCAGTCCATGAGTTCTGCAGCTTGGGCAGAAATTGGCCCAAGGGGCTGCTTTTCTTTAATTGAATCAGAGACCATCATTGTATAGCCCTTGGAAGAACCATCAGGAAACACTGAGCGCATTCCCTTAAGGGGGGAAGTTTTAATAATTCTTGGAAAGATAACAGGGTGTTTCTTAAAAAATGAAATTATACGGGAATCAGGATAATGGTTATCAAAAATGGCTCCAGTGGTTGCGATGAACAAGGTCCATCCATCTTGAACCCTCTGTAGCCCTGTTATTTCCTCTTTTTGATAAGGGATTAGAAATTTATTTGGGATCCTGCCAAAAACTTGTAAACTAAAATCATATGCCTTCCTTAGGAGCTGTAGCACCATCTCATAATATGGGGTCACTACTTTCTTAGGGGAAGCGGGTAAATGTAGCCAATAAATGGGTCCCCCTTGCCAAAAAATGCCAGTAGGCGAAATTGTTAAATTGTTAAGAAAAAAACATGAACTAAAAGGGGCGGGCATAAACGAGGTGGAGGAGATGTGTTTGCTCAATGGCTTTAAGCTAGGCATCAAGGGCTTCTTTTGCCGCTGGAGTCATGATTCTGGGGGAGGCAGGGGAAGGGTCCCCAGGCAGCAAGTCATAAAGGGGCTTAAGAACTCCCGTAGGAATGGAAAGGGAAGAACGGATCCACTGACCATCTACTAATAATTTCTGCCAATCATGGAGATTGATTGCAAATGGGAGCAATCCAACTGCAGCCTCTGAGGCTGAAGCCCGACAGATTGGATTTGAAAGCCCAGATAAGAATAGGGGGGCTGCATCTGCACCTTTTCTGGGGCCAAAATGAACCCATGTCCCTCCAGAGGGGTCTGCAATTCTACAAACATTAGCAAACTTTCCTCTTTTGTTGGTGCTGCCAGAAGTATATCATCCATATAGTGGACGATATGGAAGGAGGAGAACTTATGCCTAAGTGGGTCCAAACAAGCAACAACATACATCTGACAAATTGAAGGACTGGCAGCCAGACCCTGGGGGAGAATGACCCACTGATTGCACAGGGCAGACTCTTGAAAATTAAAGGAGGGGAGGGGAAAAGCAAAGCGAGGGCTATCCTGAATATGCAGGGGTATAGAGAATAAACAATCCTTAAGGTCTATAATGACCAAATGCCATTTTTGGGGAATTGCCACCGGGGAGGGTAAGCCCTGTTGAAGGAGTCCCATAGGTTGCATGGTGGCATTAACAGCACACAGGTCCTGTAACAGTCGCCACTTGCCAGAGGACTTTTTTATAACAAAAATGGGAGTATTCCATGGAGAGGTAGAGGGGATGAGATGTCCAGCCTGCAATTGTTCTTCAACTAACTCATGGACCGCCTGAAGCTTCTCTCTAGACAAAGGCCACTGTTCTACCCACACTGGAGTGTTATCAAGCCATTTAATTGGTATAGGTATTGGCGGTGCAACAGTGACCCTCATCAAAAATACCCCAAGCCTCTTCTATCTTTAGGGGCATGGGTATCAGTTGGGAGGTCCGCTACTGTGCACGTTAAGCCTTGTTCTGACTTTCCTAGGCCTTTGCCCTGAGTTCACCCTATCTTTTGCATTATTCTGGTGGCTTTCTGGGCTGATGAGGAGCTCTGCGTGGTAAGAATGACCCCCATGTCTTCCAAAATGTCCCGACCCCACAAATTAACTGGGAGTCCTGGGAGGACATATGGTTGGAAATAGCCTGTCTGTCCCTCTGCATCCTGCCATTTTAGAAGTTTTGCACTTTTTTGGGGTATCGCCTGGCCAATCCCCTGAAGGGTGGCATTCCCCGCCTGCTTAGGCCATGCTTTAGGCCAATGCTTTTCAGCCAGAACAGAGATGTCCACCCCCGTATACAAAATTACTATAAAGGGTCTATCCTCTACCTTTAAGGTGAGTTGAGGGCGTTTATTCAAGGTGGCTACCCAAAACACGGATGTCTCAGTTTCCCCTAAGCATTGTCTTTCCCATTTAACTTTTAAGACTGGAGTGTCACACGGGACCACTGGTATGAGGATTAATTGGGCAATTCGGTCCCCAGCTGGCACTATTGCCACTCCCCTCTCCACAGAAGACATAATCCTAATTTGCCCTTCCATGTCAGAATTCACCAGTCCGGGATGTATACAGATGCCTCAAAGGAGTGCATTAGCGCATCCTAACAGTAGGCCCATAGTACCTGGAGGTGGGGGTCCCCTCACCCCCGTAGACAGGGCCTGTATTCCCATTTCAGGTGTCAAAACTGTTCGACTGGCGGGACTGAGGTCCAGTCCTGCACTCCCTGGGGTTCCTCGGATGAGGTCTGAGATGTGAAGGGGTTGTTCTGGGGGACGAAATGGATCCTGCCACTCCCTGGAAGGGAGGTCATAGCCCCACATGCACTGGCTTGGGGGCCCTGGGGCTGGGCCCTCTTCCAGTTTCCCTGATTGATAGGAGGAGGAAGAGGTTGTCCCTCCACATCTGTCTTAGTGCGACAATCATTGGCCTAATGGCATCCTCGCTTGCAGCGGGGGGGGGCATAGTCCGGGGCGGGCGGCGAGGATTGCTATTTAAATTTTGGAGACACTCTTTGTGAAAATATCCAATTTGGCCGCAACCAAAGCAAGCCCTCGGTCCGTTGGTGGTACCATTATTGTTCCCCACTTTTTGGGGTCCTAATGCAGCGGCCAGGACCTGCCCCTGAATAAAATTCCCATCGATGTCTCGACATATTCGGATATAGTCATTAAGACTCTTCTTCCGGTGGGGACGGAGGGCTTCCTTACAGAACCTGTTGGCATTCTCATAGGCCATTTGTTTCACCATTGGCATAGAATTTCCTACTGGTCCAAAAAGTCGCTCTGCTACTTGTATGAGTTGATCTACAAAACCTGAAACTGGTTCTGAATGTCCCTGAAGGATTTTAGACAGGTGATCTCCTCCATCAGTTAGAGGGAGGGCCCTCCAGGCCCCGATGGCTGCAGTTGCAACCTGGGCGAATACTGCCAGATCGTACTGAATTTGTTGCTGAATGGTCCCAAAAGCACCTATCCCTGCTAGCATGTCAGCGTTTCTTTGGAATTGCCCATGCAGTGCATTCTGAGCAGCAGTCTGGGTACATCTATCCTAAAACTCTCCTCTTCATATAAGAAAGTCTCTCACACTAAGCACAGCTAGGCAGAGCTGCTGCCAATCATTCGGGGTGAGGTTAAGAGCCCTAAAAGACTCCATAAGAGATAATGTAAATGGGGCTTGGGTGCCATAAAGGCTGACAGCTTCCTTTAATTGTTTTAAGTCCTTAAAGGCCAAAGGTTGATGATGGTGAAAAACCTGCCTTGGATTGTTGGGATCTGGAATTTCCAGAACAGGGACAACCACTGGGTAGCACTTAACGCCTCCGCAGGGAGCCTCCTCCAAGCCCGACCAAAAGGGAGGGGCCAGACAGGTCCTAATAGCATCAGAAAGAAGGTAGGGAGGGGGCTTGTCCTTCTCTCCAGAGGTCCCTTTTGTTTTTTCTTTTAAAGGGGTCCTGCGTAATTCCCTCTGCAATGGTGCAATTTCCCCTTCCAAAGTTTTCTCTTCCGAATCTGATGATTCCTCTGAGCTCTCTTCAAAATCAGACAAAGAGGGGTAAAAGCGTGTTTGCACCGAAGAATTTTGCTGGGGACGAGCCCCTAAATTCTGAGAGGAAACTCTGTCCCGTGACTCATCTCCCTCCTCCCAATCTGGAGGTTTTTTCTTTTTAACCTTCCTCTCCTCTACCTTACCAGGCTTCCCCTTAGCAGGCTGAGGGAGTGGTTCGGCCTCCGTGTCGGAGGCCACATCAGAACAAAGGGAAGCCTTAGTCTCACTATCTTGAATCTCAGATAACACCTCTTTTGATGCTTCCAAGGCCTGGGAACTGGGGGATCATCATTAGGATAATTCCTTGATGATGTGGAGCAAAAGGAGTTAATCTTACTAGGAAAAACCTTAGAAGCCTTAGGCATTTGCCTGGGAAGTATGTGCAGTTGCAAACAGAAGGCCTATGAAGCCTTTCTTGTGGAAAGAAAAAGACCTAACCTAAGCTGACAACATCTGAGCCTGAGAATTAAGAAGGGAGGAGAGTTGAGGTCAGTGATGTGGAACGGGTTTCAGAGAGGTTCAAGACCATGTCTTTGAAATTTCCTAGCAGAAAGTTTTCCCAGGGAGATAGTGGTCTTCTTCTTTCCCACCCAGGAGCACAAGGTCACTTTGCTAAAACCAGCCAGCCACCAGGTACAGGCTGATAAAGATAGCCTAGCTCAAGGGCAATGGCCTCTCTGAAGGCAAGAAAAAGAGGTTATTTTACAAAATATGAGAGAGCAAAAGTCCTTGTAACCATGGCAAAGCATCTTCAAAGATTCTCTTTGCAAACTGTTTTTTGTTGTTCTTTTCAATTCATTGATCTGATGATGTATCCCTTTGACAAGTTCTTTGATTGTAAAAAATATATAATCTTGCACTGAAAAAAGTAAAATTACACCAGCATATTCAATCACATTGAATGTGACTAAGATTAAAATTGTGAGCCACCACCACCTGGATCAAGCAGCCACGAGTGATCTTGAACTACTGATCTCTCTAGCACTGGGATTAAAGGTGCTACCTGTGCTACCAATGAAATCATTGCAAACTGTCTGTGGGATTAAAAGGCTAGAGATTGAACCATCCAATCAAACTACAGCTTGGATTGGAAGGTGGGACTGAAATAGGGAGGGGGAGGTGAGCAGAAGGGTATATAAAGAGTTCAGGAGGCCACAGAAGATACTCAGAGACCTCAGTCTGGAGGAACTGCATGGTTCAGCTGGGATAAAGAGACCTGTTGTCGTCAGTGCTCAGAACTGGTGAGTAGATGTCCTCTGTGGGCTCCTGTAGTTTGTATCAGGACCTTTAGACCGAAGAAGGGACTGGAAACTTTTATTTCTGTCTCTTCAGATGAACACATTTAAGCCAGTGGGTTTGATTCTAGATGAAGTTTTACCTTCATCTCAGATGTCAATCTATGACAGTTTGTTGATTTCATTATGGTTGATGATTGTTTTGAGACAAGGGTTTCCTACCTTGTCCAAGCTGTCCTAGAACGGGGCCTGTAGTTCTGGCTAGGCTGGGAATCAAGATCATCCTGAGTCACTTTCTCTCACACTGTGGTACATTCAAATGAGTGTTTTCAATAGTTATTGTGGAACAAAGGCTCACGTAGACCTGTAGACCACATGTCTTTGACTCTTTTGCTGTTCCTCTGCCGAAACCTCCTTCCTGGGGAGGTGCATGTGTTAGGGTCTTAGAGAAGCCCCCAAAGAAGACCAACAGTCATGTATGCAATAACAAGAGAGCTTTATTGATTGCAACGTTGGGGTGGCAGTTAGCGAACTCCAAAGAGGGTCACAAGCTCCTTTTTAAGTAGACTTAAGGGAATTCCAGTGAGGAGGGGTTAATCTGGGGCTGATTGGTGTAGAGAAGAGTATTATGGGGGTTGATTGGAAGGTTCTAGTTGTTAATTACATTCAACAATTTCTGACATTGGTATGGGGTATGCCTGAGATGAGGGGTTGATACTGGCCTGAAGAAAGATCTTCAGAGGATTTTTGTATTCCAGATGCCATTTTGGGAAGAAGAAGGCTACTTCAATAATTGAAGGTGAACAAAGAGAATTCAAGCCCTTCAACCCCGGAAGCAAACTTGGACCACCCATTTCAAGGTTCCAAGGCAGCACAGCCCCAACAGAAGGACCCACAGCAATTGGCCCAGCTGCAGCAGCAGCACCAGGAGCGAGCACAGCAGCCCAAGGAAATGTCCCCACAGCCCAGTCCTCCAAGACAGGCTAAGCACGCCATGGTGGATTATCCCAAGGAAGAGAACGAAGAAGCCACAGCACCACCACCTAAAATTTCCAGACTTGAGACCACTCCCTTAGCATTGCCTCCAGACTGGAAGTCTCTCATCAATCCTGCATCAGGTGATGCTGATGCAGCCAGCCCAGTGACAGCAAGTGACCTCCTCAAAGTCCACCTTCCTCCTCCAGCCCACCCGGCCACTGTGCACCAACCACCATCATTGGGGCCTTCACGGCCACTGCCCTACAGCTATGTGACCGAGATGTCTAGCACCAGCTCCTTCATGTCTGGAGAGGGCTACAAGAACCTGCAATCCATGATGAAAAACAATCGTTCCTCCTACGGTTCCCTGCGCCCAGCCTATGGCCTACATGCTCACCTTCCCCACCAGCCCCATGTCTACTCCCCCAACTTACCTCCACCTCCTGTTTTTCCACCCCCAGCTTTCTTCCTCCCACCCACCATTCCTCCCCTTATCACACGCTACCCTCGCCTTCTCCCTCCCAACATCCCCAATTTCCCACTGCCACCTCCATGCCAGACACCTGTTCATGCAGCCCCTCCTCGCCGGCATCGAGGTTTGGTTTTGCCACCAAGCCAGCTACCTACCTGCAGCTATTCCCCTGAGGGGCAGCACGCTGTTACCACCTGTCTCCCCACCTGGCATACTGTCTATCAGGAGGCTATGATGGGCAACTGGATGAGATAACAGGAAGTCCCTTTCCTTTTTTGTTTATTCATTTTAACCCTGATATACCATTATGACATACTCATCAACAATAGGATGTAAAGGACTGGACTTGGAAGTCTCACTGAGTTCCTGACCCTGAGAAGGCTGCCAGAAGATGGAGAGTACTGGAAACATGAGCAGGAGGCTCAGCATCCTCTTTTGTGCTCGCAGCTGCCTTTGCTCTCCCCTCACTGCACCTGCCATTTGCAACAAGGGTTCTCTTCTTCTGGGGCTTGGGGGGCAAGAGGGAAAAGGTGTGACCTCAGTGTAACTCTGTGTAAAAATAGAGATTGACAATAACGCGTTTGTAAATACTATGAAAATAAATTCTCTTATATGCTAAGCAGTGGTGTCTGTATGGAAAAAAAAAACGCAAAATAAAAAATCTGAGTTTTCCAATGGACTTGAAGAGTCCATTGAGTGGGTAGTAGCAGCAGGGTGCCTTGTATATGTCAGACAGTTTCAGGGTAAGAAGGTCAGGCTGGGATGAGAGCAGTGCACCCTGGGTAGGGCATGTTGTGGTATGACCACATCCAGTCTCAGTTGCCTTCTGTGTCCTGCACTGGGTTACTTTTATTAGTGAAGACAGTAAGTAGTAACCACATTGGCTCAGTACATAGCTTCACAATGGAGTCTTTCCCTCAGAAAATCAGGGCCTATTTTTCCTGGGACCACAAATTTTGATTGCTGTGTTCGGCTGTCCATGTGTCCTTCCGTCCAGTGCTTCTCTCTGTGACCCTAGTAGGTGAGGCAGCCCTGTTGGACTCTAGTGTCCAAACCGAGAAGGAGTCGCCCCCAGAGACCACATCATATACCACAGCCAATGCAAAAGCATGAGGATTTTATTAATTCTGTCATGACAGGGTCCCTCAGCATTCGGGAAGCTGAGAGACCCCAAATAGTTGGTACAGTCTACTTTAAAGGAAAAGGCCCCATAGAAACAAGAGGGGTTGTTCCTTGACCATTATGATTGGCTTATTCGAAAAGGGCTAATACCAATAATTGGCTGGAGAGCTATTGTCAGATCAGATGAGGTAAGAGGTCATTTTGACCCCGTTTCCCAGGGGACTGAGTCAAAACTTACGTGTATGGGTAATTGTTCAGGAACTGAGTACGTGCATGTGTAGCTGTTAGGTCCTTGGTTCTCAGGGGAGGAGGGGAAGCACTAAGGCACAGAGTCTGAGAGGGTTTGGAATTGTCAGAAATGGCTTCAGAATTGTCTTACAGTCTTACATTCCCTCCTCTTATTTGGTCAAATATCTCAATCTTGAGATATTAGTAAATTTTGGGGACTAATTGGATATGTACACAGAAATGAACAAATCAGTGTTGTGGGCCCATCATAGATCAATAGAGGGCGTCAGGTCCTGTCATCCTGGGACTTGGGAGAGTTAGATTTGTCCCCAATTGCAGGACATATAAGAGCTGATATGGTTGCAACTGCCAGGTGAGGCTATTTCCTCATAATATGGAGGTCCTGCTGACAGGCATAGCCAGCAAAATTGTGTCAAGCTGGGGTCAGTACTATTTAGCAAAGAAAAGGCTCCCATCATCAGACTAAACAGTCGCTGGCCTGCATTAGAAATGGCCAGCAGTGAAGCAGGGGTTGCAGAAGGGTTCTTAGGACTAGGAGTGGGGCCCAGGGCCGTGGCAAAGGGGGACGACTTAGGCAGGGGCTAGCTGGCCCTGGTCAGGCAATACTGGGTTGGGCTCTAGTACTATGGTCATGGAAGGTGTTGCAACAACTCGCAGGGTGAACAGAATACCTATGTCTTTTTTTTCTGTATCATATAACTTTAAATCCCCAAGTATTGCCTGTTAACCATTTAGCTCTTTTTTCCTCCTCAGTGAAAGTGATTGTGATTTTTGATTTTCCTGGTGTGACGAGTGAAAGAGACTAAGTCCTTTTTGCTAACCCCCAACCAGGAGACATTGACACTGGTTTTACATTCCCAGGCAGCATAACAAAATACTTTAGCCGCACCCCCAACCCCGTACTGCAGAATTCGCTTTCTGCCCCCCTCCCCTCCCCCCCCCCCCGGACAAACATATCATTTAGAATATTTGCATGCAGGACAAGAGTTTCCGGGGGTTTGCTCAGTATCCTCCCAAGAGTCTTTTGCTAAAACACATAGGTCAAAAGTTAGCTGGGGGAACCAAGTATTCAGGGGATGAACTCCAGTAGCTAGCCTTAAGGCTTGCCCAGTCTCAAAGTTAGTCAGTGTTCAGGTTAAGTCCTAAGGTATAAACATCAGGGCAAAGATCAGGAAGCCTGGCAGAATCAGGCCTTCTTGAGAGGATTTTGGGTACGCTGAAGCTTTCATTTGTAGGTCCTGGGTCGTCCTGTGGAGGTGCAGGCTTGACATGAGACGTGTGGATCCAGGCTGCAATACCATCCATTTTGAGGGCAGTAGGTATTATCTCCAACCTGGAACGGGTGCGAGATCTCAGGGTTCCTGGGCTGGTGTTGGGAGGTGCCGGCAGAGAAGCAGGGAGAGTAGCTTAGTCCAGCAGGCCCCAGCAGGACTAATTAGGGATCCTCGGGGGGGGGGGGGGGGGGGCGTCTAATCTGGCCGGCAGCAGCAGGCTCTGGTCAGATAGTACTTGGCTTTAAATGTAACATGAAGAGGCCGGGCCTGTTTGTTTGGGTTCCTGTCCTGCTCAGCCCCCCAGCTGCTTAGCCCCAAAGAAAATGACACAGAGGACTCTGTAAGTTATAATGCTGATTGACCCATTAGGTCAAGCTTCTTACTGGCTAACTCTCATGTCTTGATTAACCCATTTTTCTGATCTATGTTAGCCATGCAGCTCAGTACCTTTTTCAGTGGGGCAGCTCACATCCTTCTGCTTCAGTGATCTGGGCAGGAGTGGGAGGAATCAACTTCCTCCTCCCCAGAATTCTCCTGCTCTCCTTGCATCATTTCCATGTCCTGTCTGGCTTTCCTGCCTACACCTCCTGCCTGCTCAATCAGCATTTATTTAAAACATGATCGACAGAATACAAACAATTCTCCCGCACCACTTCCCCCTCTTTTTTTTTTTTTTTTAAAAAAAGGGAACTATCCATAGTCCATTTTTTTGGGAACGTGGGCATAGTATTTCAGGCTACTTCTAGCTGTTTGGGGGCGCTGATAATCGTATGGGGACCTAAAGAAAATTTAGAGTTATGATCAAGTCCTGACTGAAGTATCTTGTGAGTCTTGATCATGTCAGGCAGCAGTTTTGAACCTGTTCTGGATGAAGAACTCAGACATCTGGGCCATCTGTTCCTACCAGAGATTGCTCAGGTGGTCTCCCTTGGTCAAAGATGATTTTTCTTAACTCTGAATAAATCCAGAGCCTCTCGTTTTCTTTAGAAACAAAAGCAAAATATCTTCTCCAAAGTAACATACCATTTGACTTCAATTTTAAAGCCAAGGTATTTTCAAAATATCTATCTTGGATTAATTCTGCAACATTTATAAGCAAGTATCCTTTAGCAGCTGTTGCTCCTTCCTCAGCATTTAAACAATTCAAAGAGAGCATAATAGCATACAGTATCAAGATTCTCTGTGTATTTTCCATCTTTATGCGGCTTTATTTTAACCTCATTTTTTTTATTTTTACTTTTAACTTTTGGCTTTTTGAGACAGGTTCTCTGCATATCTTTGTCCTGGAACTCCCTCTATAGAGCAGGCTATCCTTGAACTCCCAGAGATCCGTCTGTCTCTGTCTCCCCAGTGCTGGGATTAGAGGTGTGTACCACCACACCCAACTTCTCTCTTTCTTTCTTTCTTTTTTGTTTCTAAGGACTTTAAACCATTTAGAAGTTTTCTTCCGCTTTGAATCTCTCTTTACTGTATATCTCTCTTTTTCTGACCACATGGGTCTTTAATTTGCTAAGGAATATGGAGAAGACAACAGTCAAAAGCTCTTAAGGCATTTCAAGGTCCTTGCCAGGAAGCAAGCTGCAACATTGTGTCCATAGTCGGGACTGCCTACTTGAAACAGTCAGAGTTTTCCCTGGCCGGACAGCCCAGAAAGCCGGTGTTTTAAAACAGCACAGCTTTTTCCCTGCTACGGCTGAAAACGGAAATGCTTTACTCTAATCTTTCCCAAGCGTTCCCAGGCTTTCTGTGGATTCAGTTATCCAAGTTGGGTGCCATTCTGTAACATGATGGGGCTGGCTTGTTTGGATTTCTGTCCTGCCCTGTTCCCCCAGCCTGTTTAGCCCCAAAGAAAATAACACAGAGACTTCTTTAAGTTATAATGCTGATTGGCCCATTAGGTCAGGCTTCTTACTGGCTAACTCTCATGTCTTGATTAACCCATTTTTCTGATCTATGTTAGCCATGCGGCTCAGTACCACGTTGGGCGCCATTATGTAACATGAAGAGGGCCGGCCTGTTTGTTTGGGTTCCTGTCCTGCTCAGCCCCCCAGCTGCTTAGCCCCAAAGAAAATGACACAGAGAACTCCGTAAGTTATAATGCTGATTGACCCATTAGGTCAGGCTTCTTACTGGCTAACTCTCATGTCTTGATTAACCCATTTTTCTGATCTATGTTAGCCATGCAGCTCAGTACCTTTTTCAGTGGGGCAGCTCACATCCTTCTGCTTCAGTGATCTGGGCAGGAGTGGGAGGAATCAACTTCCTCCTCCCCAGAATTCTCCTGCTCTCCTTGCATCATTTCCATGTCCTGTCTGGCTTTCCTGCCTACACCTCCTGCCTGGCCAATCAGCATTTATTTAAAACATGATTGACAGGATACAAACAATTCTCCCACACCATTTAAATACCATCTCATGTCCCAAATCCTTTTTAACACCCATGGAGACAGTTCCATTGCTTGCCCCTGGGAGACAAGTGGGGGAGATGTCACATGTCCCTGTGCTCAACATGGAGCATTGTTTTGGGGACGTATAATTTTACATTTTCAGGCATCACAGTATAAAAATCTAGCTTTCCCAGGTGGCATCTATGTTCTGGACCCCCACACCTGAATATTTTCTCCAGGGGAAAATCTTCTGCCAGCCTCCAGGGGCAGCTGTGGGGGATATGCATCTTGGATATGCCAGGAGGCTAGCCCTGCTACTAGTTGACAGAAATCAGGAGTGAGAGCAGGGGTATCAAAGCAAGGGCTGGAGGAGACGTGGATTGCAGGTATGAATCGGCAGCTGCTGTTCTGGCTGTGGGGTGCTGTGCTTTTCTCATGTCCCTCCGGATATACCCCAAGCGTCAACTCTGGAACAAATGCAAGATTTCCAGGTGTCAGGGTGGCCAGGGGTCTTTATGCCTGGGCTTGGAGATCTGGAGAGCCTTCAACCGTGCCTGCAGAATGGGTTTGTGAGCAGATGGGTCATGAGGGGCCTTAGGAAGCCAAGGAGGGAGGTCCCCCATTTTGGATCTACATAGAACAGGGCTAGGTGGAGGAGCTGTACCCAGTCTCTAATGCCAGTTCTAAGTCTAATTTGGTAAGAGTCCTTATTATTTATCCTTTTTGCCTGTCCTGAACTCTGGGGTCTGTATGCATAATGTAATTTTCCCCATGTCCTGACTTTTCTGGGCAACAAGGCAGTTTTACCATAAATTCTGATTACCTTGGGCAGGCCAAACCCCGGGAAGATTTTTTCTTTGATCTTCTTAGTCCTGGTAAGAAAAGGTTTCTCTGCTATCCATAGTTTGTATCAAAAGGCAGATGTTCTTTAAGCAGACTGTTAGTTCCGTGTCCCCCGCCCCTCCTCACCGGGGTGGCACCAGTTGCTGCCTCTCAGAAGCCTACCTCCATTGACTAGGAGGCTTGCACTTATTCGGGGCCGTACAGGACTCCTCCTGCTCAGTTCAGCGACACAGGGGCCATTGCCCATAATGGCAGTGGTGGTGCTGGCTCAGGCCCCTCGGGCTTCTCCCGGCTGGGGACTCTGGCTGCTCTTCCCTGCTCCTCTTTGCTATGTGGTTCTGGTTAGCTCGCGGGCTCTGCTCCTTGCGGTTCAGCCACTGAATTTGCGCTGCTGGCCTTGGATCTCTTCCAAATTCCGGTGGGGGGGGGGCAACTGCCAGCCTCCCTGAGCCTCTCCAACCTGAAGCGCCCTCAAGCGCCCATCTTGCCTGCTACCCTGGGGCTGCTCCCACCTGGCTCATTGCTGTCTGCAGGGGCCTTCCCCAGCGAGGTGGCAAAGGCTGAGGGCAGCCTGCTTTCCCTGCAGGGGAAACAGCAGGGGGAGTGTAAACAAAAAGGCTTTTGATTCCAGACCTACAGTTCCTAAGGTGGTTCATTGATAACAGAGTCCTCAGTTCATGGTCAAATGTTTTAGACTCAGCATAGAGGAATCCTCCTCCCCCCACCCCTGTACAGCCCAGAATCAGACACCTGGGTGCATAGCGTAAGCAAGCAGGGGCCGCTGAGTAGGCTGTAACATGATGGCCGGCTTCTTGGGTTTTCTCTCCCGCCCAGTACCCCACAACCGGCAAGTCCCAAAGAAAATCTCACAGAGTCTACATTAGGTTATAAACTGATTGGCCCATTAGGTCAGGCTACTTATTAACTCTTATAACTTATGTTACCCCATTATCCTTATCTACATTAGCCACATGGCTCAGTTCCTTTCTCAGCTGGGCAAGTTACATGCTGCCTCTTCAGTGGTCTGTGCAGGAGTGCGGAGGGAGCTTCTGCTTTCAGAATACTCCCAGTCTCTTTGCTCCACCCCTACTTTCTGTCTGGTTTTCCTGCCTGTTTTATTAAAATACATGATTGACAGAATACAGATAATTCTCCCGCACCAGAAGGCCTCTCAGGTGGGCAGAGCACCGCTTCAGTAGCCAGCTGCATTTGGCGCCGTACTCCAACCGCAACGGCTTTGGGAAGTGTCTCCTGTCCAAAGCCCTCCTCCTCATTTTTCTCATTTTTTTTTCATTCGGTCCAGATGGTGCAGCTTAAGTCCGTATTCAGCCACTCAGGGGCTACTCTGTCTGAGGTGCACAGTCTCTGCAGCTGTCGTCTTCTGTTGCCTCCCTCTCTGTCTAATTTTTTTATTAAGTCCTGGAGGGAGCATCTCTGCAGTCCCTCCATTCTCTGCAACTTGCTACAAACGTCTGACGCTGACTGACCTATAAAAGACATCATTACTTGGCGATCTGCCTGCAGGAGTACTATCAGACCTTTGTACTGTTGCTCTTACCTTAGCCAAACTAGCAAATTAGTGGGGTGCTTTGCAAACCCCCCATATTAGACCTGCCAATCAGAATCTGGCAATAAAGACTGAGCTCTTCCCTACCAGCTGGAGTATTGAAGTCCCATTTGGGTAGAGTCAGAGGGAAGGCAACCGGTCCTCTATAAGTCGGTGATTGAGTTGGTCTGCTGTCAGCTCCTGGGACATTCTTTTAAACTTTAAAGAGAACTCACTGTTTTTCCTTTGTGGTTAGGAGCACCTGTAAGAGCTGCTGGCAATCATCCCAAGTGGGCTGATGGTCACCAGAACAGATTCTATAAGCCCGGTCACAGTCTGAGGGTACCAAGAAAAGGAAGGGTTGTAAGTAAAGATTAGAGGCAGAAAAAAGCAGTATTGTAATTGGCCTGCTGCTGAGTGAAGGGGAAATGCTTGGGAGGTCACTCTCTCCCTAGCAGATGTCCCTCCCCTGTCCCAACATAGATGCTGAGTGCTGAAGTTTTCAGGGCTAGGGCTCCTTAGGAGCAAAGTGTTTCCTCCAGGGGAGGAGAAGGGAGAAATCTGCCATGCTCAGCGGGATATCAGGAAGAACTGGAGGTGCCAGGATTCTGGGTTTCTTTCGCTCCTGTACAGGAAAGAGAGAAGACAAAGGGCTCAGGGAGGGGCAGCCACCGCATCGCCTCCTCCAGCTGCAGGGCTGCTTTCAGAAGGAGGGAAATTGATGATGGCCAGGGAGCTGGTGTCAGGTTCTGAATTCCTGCAGGTGGATTTTAACAAAGACAAACCAACATACAAAAGCAAAAATATAAAGAAACAGACACAAACTCAAAACCAGAAGCTGGTGCTCTCACCACCACTCTGGTGCAGAACTGAAAATACATAAGAACAAAAAGACAGACATAGACTCAAAATCAGAAGCCGAGTGGCAGCAGATCCAAAAATACAGATGGAGGATCATGCCTCCCCTGGTGACAAGGGCGACCTGGTCACCCCTCTCTCCCATAAATGCCCGTGAAACATCTTTCAGGGCTAGGGCAAGGGATCTCAAGACACGTCTGCCTCCACTCTTAGCCCCGTTTCAATATAGACCCTGCGAAAGTAAGATTCTCAAATTACTTATTCATAATTACACAAAAAAGAAACACAATACACAAATAGACAGACATAAAAATGAGCTCGTTTCTTTATACCTCCAACTGGGTCTAGAGTGTTTCTGGGAGCAACTGGATTCCTGGTCAGGGAACCAAACGTTGTACTCTAGTGTCCAAACTGAGAAGGAGTCGCCCCCAGAGACCATCATATACCACAACCAATGCAAAAGCATGAGGATTTTATTAATTCTGTCATGACAGGGTCCCTCAGCATTTGGGAAGCCAAGAGACCTCGAATAGCTGGTACAGTCTACTTTTAAAGGAGAAGGCACCATAGAAACAAGAGGGGTTTTTCCTTGACCATTATGGTTGGCTTATTTGAAAAGTGCTAATACCAATAATTGGCTGGAGAGCTAATGTCAGATCAGATGAGGTAAGAGGTCATTTTGACCCCGTTTCCCAGGGGACTGAGTCAAAATATACATGTATGGGTAATTGTTCAGGAACTGAGTACATGCATGTATAGCTGTTAGATCCTTGGTTCCCTGGAAAGGAAGGGAAGAACTAAGGCACAGAGGCTGAGAGGGTTTGGAATTGTCAGAAATGGCTTCAGAATTGTCTTAAAGTCTTACAGCCCCACTTAGCTTGGAACTGTGCATCCTCTGTTGTCTGGAGGGGCAGCCTTGCTGGACGGCTGTCTCCTTTCCTCCAGGGAGAAAGACGTGTGTACAGGGAAAGTACTATTGTTCACATCTCTTAGAAAAGGCTTCTACATGGAGATGCACCCACTAACCCTTCAAGTTAAAGAGAAAGATTTGCTCTGGTAGGTGACCTAGCACTCCACCTTGCTTACCTGAGTAACTGTTCCATGTGGTCTCTCAGAAAGTAGACCCCAATTAAGGATAGATCCTACAGACAGATGAGGTTGGAGAACTGAGAAATGACCTGGCTGACACATTTCTCTTCTGTGTCTGCTGTCCCGTGGTCAATTTCTAAGGCTGGAAAACATTGGAGATCTTTTTTATAGTGCATACAGGAAGAGCCCAGCCTTTTCTCTGCTAAGCCCACTGCAGGAAGCCTGCTTCTTCCTCCTTCAGACGGGGCCTGAGTCAGAGTTCAGCTGTGACCTTCAGAGGCCTCCTCAGTGTAAGTCCGGGAAGGACCTTGACAACTTGCTTCTCTCCTACAGTCTCTGCTGAGCAGTCCCCTTACTCTGTTCCGGTCCATATTTTCCAGATGTCATTGCACACATTCCACAGGTCCAGCACCTGATTTTATTCCTTCCTGTAGATAAAACCTGTGGTAAGCAGACATGACAGCCCAACACTCAGCCAGCTTTCACTATACATCCCTAATGTTAGCTCTTCCCTCCTGGAAAGGTGTGTGTCTCTTTAGCACCAAGTATCCAGTATAGGAACTCACGTGTGCTATGGACATTTTCCCTGAGCTGCATATGCGGACCTGGCTACTTTCCTTCCACTAAGATACTTTATATTCACTGAGTCCCATTGTCAGTGTTTGTGGGATGCCAGGGAGAGACGCATTCCAAACTGGCTAAACCTACTCTGAACTCTAATCCATACTCAACTGTCCATACTATAAGCAAACCATAGCTTTCATGACCCCTGCATCCTGGTGTGATGATCCTAGCAGAAGCCTCTGACCCACTTACAAGGCCATTCTGCCAACCCTGCGGTCTCCTCAGTGTGCCGCACGTGCTCCAGGCAACCATACTTGGTTATTGCTTACCTGGGGTGAAACCTTCTGTCCAGATGTGTGTCTATGCCATCGAGCACAGTCTGTAAGATTTCCACATTGGGAGTCTTCATCAATGTGCCCACAGGGAGGCAGGGGAAAGGTCAGGGTTCCCACACTGCCCTCACAATCCTAGGGTGTCTGTCCTTGAAGAGGCCTGGGAAGAGCTCCAGGAGCAGTTCCAGAGCAGAGAGGGCCAAGGCCTCATTCCTCAGCAGAGCCTCAGTGACAGCTTCATGAGTGGGGGTGGGTTCTGAACACTCATCATGAAGGGTTTTCGGGCAGAAGGCTCCCAAGGAAGCATTCAGGGAAAAATATATTTAAGATAAAGGTTAGAAACCTTTTCACCCAGCACTGTTACCCATAGAGACAATTCTATTGGGTCTTAATAAGAGAATCCAAGAGTCAGATATGGGGTAAATGCTGAAAGATCAGATAAACAAAACAGCCAAGCATCTAGTTCTTACCTCCACCTCGGACCGAAATTCTCCGACCAAAAGGGCGTTCCTGTCTCCAGGAATCCTCAGATTGAATCTGCTGAATGATGACTTCCCCCACATTATATTCCTCTCTCTGCCCAGCAGGATCACTTCCCACCTCTACCTGCCTAGTGCTGAGATTAAGGCTGTGAGCCACCACCACCTGGATCAAGCCGCCACGAGTGACCTTGAACTCCTGATCTCCTTAGCACTGGGATTAAAGGTGCTACCTGTGCTACCAATGAAATCATTGCAAACTGTCTGTGGGATTAAAAGGCTAGAGATTGAACCATCCAATCAAACTGCAGCTTGGGTTGGAAGGTGGGACTGAAATAGGGAGGGGGAGGTGAGCAGAAGGGTATATAAAGAGTTCAGGAGGCCACTGAAGATACTCAGAGACCTGAACCTGGAGAAACTGCCTGGTTCAGCTGGGATAAAGAGACCTGTTGTCGTCAGTGCTCAGAACTGGTGAGTAGATGTCCTCTGTGGGCTCCTGTAGTTTGTATCAGGACCTTTAGACCGAAGAAAGGACTGGAAACTTTTATTTCTGTCTCTTCAGATGAACACATTTAAGCCAGTGGGTTTGATTCTAGATGAAGTTTTACCTTCATCTCAGATGTCAATCTATGACAGTTTGTTGATTTCATTATGGTTGATGATTGTTTTGTCCACGCTGTCCTAGAACTGGGCCTGTAGTTCTGGCTAGGCTGGGAATCAAGATCATCCTGACTCACTTTCTCTCATACTGTGGTACATTCAAATGAGTGTTTTCAATAGTTTTTGTGGAACAAGGGCTCACGTAGACCTGTAGACCACATGTCTTTGACTCCTTGGCTGTTCCTCTGCCGAAACCTCCTTCCTGGGGAGGTGTATGTGTTAGGGTCTTAGAGAAGCCCCCAAAGAAGACCAACAGCCATGTATGCAATAACAAGAGAGCTTTATTGATTGCAACGTTGGGGTGGCAGTTAGCGAACTCCAAAGAGGGTCACAAGCTTCTTTTTAAGTAGACTTAGGGGAATTCCAAGGAGGAGGGGTTAATCTGGGGCTGATTGGTGAAGGGAAGAGTATTATGGGGGTTGATTGGAAGGTTCTAGTTTTTAATTATATTCAACAATTTCTGACATTGCTATGGGGTTTGCCTGAGGTGAAGGGTTGATGCTGGTCGGAAGAAAGATCTTCAGAGGATTTTTGTATTCCAGATACCATTTTGGGAAGAACAAGGCTACTTCAATAATTGAAGGCAAACAAAGAGAATTCAAGTCCTTCAGCCCCAGCAGCAACTTGGAACACCCATTTCAAGGTTCCGAGACAGCACAGCCCCAGCAGAAGGACCCACAGCAATTGGCCCAGCTGAAGCAGCAGCACCAGGAACAAGCACAGCAGCCCAAAGAAATGTCCCCACAGCCCAGTCCTCCAAGACAGGCTAAGCACGCCATGGTGGATTATCCCGAGGAAGAGAACGAAGCCACAGCACCACCACCTAAAATTCCCAGACTTGAGACCACTCCCTTAGCATTGCCTGCAGACTGGAAGTCTCCCATCAATCCTGCATCAGGTGAAGCTGATGCAGGAGGCCCAGTGGCAGCAAGTGACCTCCCTGAAGTCCAGCTTCCTCCTCCGGACCACGTGGCCACTGTATACCACCCACCATCATTGGGGCCTCCACCCCCACTGCCCTACAGCTACATGACTGGGATCTCTAGCACCAGCTTCTTCATGTCTGGAGAAGGCTACAAGAACCTGCAATCCATGATGAAAACCAAACGTTCCTCCAAGGGTGCCCTGCTCCCCACCTATGGCCGACGTGCTCACCTTTCCCACCAGCCCCATGTATACTCCCCCAACTTACCCCCACCTCCTGCTTTTCCATCCCCAGCTTCCTTCCTCCCACCCACCATTCCTCCCCTTATCACACGCTACCCTCGCCTTCTCCCTCCCAACATCCCCATTTTCCCACCACCACCTGCATGCCGGCCACCCATTCATGTAGCCCCTCCTCGCTGTCTTCGAGTTTGGTTTTGCCACCAGCCAGCTACCTACATGCAGCTATTCCACTGAGGGGCAGCGCACTGTTACCACCTGTCTCCCCACCTGGCATACTGTCTATCAGGAGGCTATGATGGGCAACTGGATGAGATAACAGGAAGTCCCTTTCCTTGTTTGTTTATTTATTTTAACCCCGGTATACCATTATGACAGACTCATCAACAATACGATGTAAATGACTGGACTTGAAAGGCTCGCTCAGTTCCTGACCTGGAGAAGGCTGCCAGAAGATGGAGAGTACTGGAAACATGAGCAGGAGGCTCATTATCCTCTCCTGTGCACGCAGCTGCCTTTCGCTCTCCCCTCACTGCACCTGCCATTTGCAACAGGGGTTCTCTTCTTCTGGGGGTGAGGGTGGGGCGAGAGGGAAAAGGTGTGACCTCAGTGTAACTCAGTGTAAAAATAGGGAATGATGATAACGTGTTTGTAAATACTATGAAAATAAAGTCTCTTATATGCTAAGTGGTGTCTGTATGAAAAAAAACGCAAAATAAAAAATCTGAGTTTTCCAATGGACTTGAAGAGTCCATTGAGTGGGTAGTAGCAGCAGGGTGCCTTGTATATGTCAAACAGTTTCAGGGTAAGAGGGTCAGGTGGGATGAGAGCAGTGCACCCTGGGTAGTGCCTGTTGTGATGTGACCACGTTCAGTCTTGGTTGCCTCTGTGTCCTGCTCTGGGTTACTTTTATTAGTGAAGTCAGTAACTAGTAACCACATTGGCTCACTACATAGCTTCACAACGGATTGTCTTTCCCGCAAAAAAATCAGAGCCTAGTTTTCCTGTGATCACACATTTTGGTTGCTGTGTTCGGCTGTCCATTTGTCCTTCTGTTTAGTGCTTCTCTCTGTGACCCTAGTAGGTGAGGCAGCCCCACTTAGCTTGGAACTCTGCATCCTCTGTTGTCTGGAGGGGCAGCCTTGCTGGACGGCTGTCTCCTTTCCTCCAGGGAGAAAGACGTGTGTACAGGGAAAGTAATATTGTTCACATCTCTTAGAAAAGGCTTCTACATGGAGATGCAGTTCTCATTGTCTCAAGACATTTGGAAAAGACTCAAAACTGGTGATTTCTGGTTAGTCTTAAGGGAAAACTTCCACTTTGAGTTTCCTAGAAAGACATGAAAAGACCATTTATTCACAACACAAACATTACAGCCATGGCTGGTACCTGTACTTCAGGGTTTTTGCTCAGTACCTGCATCATCTGGGCCACTGAGCGGAGGGCAGGCTGCTGGCCACAGCCAGGGCCAGGGGGACTAATAAGTGGCCTAGGCTGGGAATATGTGTTCTTTGGTTCTAGTGTTGCTAGCAGAGCTACCAGTCAGCAACTTTCCTGCCCATGAACCCTGAGCTGTATCTTCTCCTGACTCTCACTACAGCTAAGATGCTGAGGGGTTAATAGCCATGTCTTCAGACTTTCAAACAGAGTCTGGTCTCTTTATTTTTCTCAACATGTTTCAGTGACAGTGGCAGCTATTTAAGACCCTGCTGACTGTACCATAGCAGCTTAAAATTTACCTCTGAGTCTGTGTCTTTAGTAGGGCTGTGACAGTAAACATTTTTCCTTCATTATTGAATGTTTCTTACAATAATTAAAAGAATTTTTTCTTAAAAGAATTTTTTTCTTTCTCCAAAGCCTGACATATAACCCTTTGCCCTGCCTTCAAATTCATGGTCATTTTTCTCATCAAGAACTATTACACGCATATATGTATTTGCATAGACAAATGTATTCTTAAGTACAATCTGTTTGGTCTTAAATAAAGGCTTAACCATTAGCACGAATCTATTACTGTGGTGGGAGGAGAAGACTCAAGGAGAGAATCTAGTTCTTGCCTAAACAGCCTCCTGCCCAGCATCACTCGTAGCCAACAGCACATTTAGACTCTCCTGTTGTAGTTGCTGAGGACCCAGGTGAGAGCTGGGCCTTTGCTGCGTCCCTGTCCTGCGGAGGTCTGCTTCTGCACAGGAGCTCCGA